>NC_052351.1:63135314-63138946 GCF_009727055.1 Benincasa hispida | reverse complement strand
CAGGGAGGTGGAGTTTACTATTGACTTAGTTCCAGGAACAACTCCCATATCGTAGGCACCGTATAGAATGGCGCCGACTGAGTTGAAAGAATTAAAGGTTCAGTTGCAAGAGTTAATTGACAAGGGATACATTCGACCTAGTGTATCTCCTTGGGGAGCTCCGATATTGTTTGTGAGGAAGAAAGACAGTACACTTAGATTGTGTATTGACTATAGGCAACTGAATAAGGTAATGATTAAGAATAAATATCCATTACCACGCATTGATGATTTGTTTGATCAGTTAAGAGGAACCACGGTGTTTTCGAAGATAGACCTAAGATCGGGTTATCATCAACTAAAAGTGAGAGAAGCCGATATCCCTAAAACCTGCATTTAGAACGAGATATGGACATTATGAATTCCGGGTAATGCCTTTCAAATTGACAAATGTCCCTGCGGTATTCATGGATCTCGTGAACAGGATATTTCATCCCTACTTGGACCAGTTCGTGATAGTATTCATTAATGATATATTGGTGTATTCTGGTAGTAGGGAGGATCATATTACCCACCTGAGGATAGTATTGCAGACATTGCGAGATAGGCAGTTGTATGCTAAATTCAGTAAATGCGATTTTTGGTTAGATCGGGTAGTATTTCTTGGACATGTTGTTTCAGCAGAGGGCATTAGTGTAGATACCCAGAAGACGGAAGCAATAGTTAATTAGGAACGACCTACAACCGTTTCAGAAATATGCAGTTCCTAGGGTTGGCAGGTTATTATCGGAGGTTTGTGGAGGGTTTCTCTAAGATAGCCCTTCCGTTGACGAACCTAACCAAGAAAGGCATGAGGTTTGAATGGTCGTTGGAGTGTGAACATAGTTTCGAGGAGCTGAAACGGAAACTAGTATCAGCATCAGTGCTTACCTTGCCTATTCCAAGTAAGGAATTTGAGATTTATTGCGACGCATCCCGACAAGGATTGGGATGTGTGTTGATGCAGGATGGAAAGGTGATTGCATATGCCTCTCGTCAACTTAAGAAACACGAAGGCATTTATCCCACGCATGATCTGGAATTGGCGCAGTTGTTTTAGCTCTGAAGTTGTGGAGACATTACCTATTTGGAGAGCGCTGCAGGATATTTACAGATCACAAAAGCTTAAAATATATCTTTGATCAAAAGGAGTTGAATCTAAGACAACGAAGATGGATTGAACTGATTAAAGATTACGACTGTTCCATTGAATACCACCCTGGTAAGGCTAATGTTGTGGCAGATGCACTGAGTAGGATATCCTCATGACCCAAGGCCATTATTGGTTCAATAAGAGGAATGTTATTGCAAGAGTTCAGGAATTCCAGAACCGCCTTATCAGTGGAACCGTCAGGAGAAATGATAGTTACTTTTCAGATAAGGCCGACCTTAGTAGAAAACCTTAAGCGGGATCAGTTGAAAGACCCTGATTTTCAAAAGATTGCTGATGATGTGAATAAGGGCATCAGGGTTGACTTTCAACTGGGAGCAGATAGTGTGCTAGAAAAGGAGGGGATAATGTGTGTGCCTAATAAGCTACAGCTTAAACAAGCCATTAGTACATAGTTTTGCTTATGCCATGCATCCAGGTAGCACCAAGATGTATAGAACTTTGAAGAAATCTTACTGGTGGCCTGGGATGAAGAGAGACATAGCAGAATATGTGGACCGATGTATAGTCTGTCAACAAGTAAAACCTGAGAGACAAAGACCAGCAGGATTACTCAATCCACTTCCAGTGCCTGAGTGGAAGTGGAAGCATGTGACAATGGACTTTCTATTTCGTTTGCCTAAGACACCCTCAGGATTTTATGGCATTTGGGTAATAGTTGATAGACTAACTAAGACGGCCAAGTTCATACCAGTAAAAGTTATTTTTACACTAGACCATCTAGCTAAGATTTATGTGGATAGGATAATCAGTCAATATGGAGCCCCAGTGTCGATAGTGTCGGATCGGAACTCGAGGTTCACTTCAAAATTTTGGCCTAGTTTACAGAAGGCTATGGGCACTAAATTGCATTTCAGTACGGCTTTTCATCCACAAACAGATGAGCAGTCGGAAAGAACTATACAGACACTGGAAGATATGTTAAGAGCATGTGTACTACAATTCAATGGAAGTTGGGATACACACTTATCGTTGATTGAATTTGCCTACAACAATAGCTACCATTCTAATATCGGAATGGCTCCCTATGAAGCATTGTACGGCTGACCTTGCAGGACTCTAGTATGCTGGAATGAAGTCGGAGAACGAAAATTACTAGGTCCAGAATTAGTTCAACAAACAACAGAGAATGTGAAACTTATCAGGGATAATCTTAAGATGGCTCGCGATAGACAGAAGAGCTACGTCGATAAACGAAGAAGAGAACTAGAATTTGAAGTCGGAGAACAAGTATTTCTCCGTGGGAGAAAAGGGAAGTTAAGCCCACGATACATCGGACCATATGAAATTGTGGAACGAATTGGTCCAGCAGCTTATAGGTTTCAGTTGCCGATGGAGCTAGCTCGTATACACGATGTATTTCATGTGTCAATGCTAAGGAAATACATGCTTGATCCTATGCACTACTAGCATCACAACCGATACAGCTCAAAGAAGATTTATCTTACGAGGAAGAGGCCATCGAGATTTTGGACAGGAAAGATCAGGTACTCAGAAATAAGACGATTCCTTTGGTAAAGGTGTTATGGCGTGGTCATGGGATCAAGAAAGCAACCTGGGAACCTGAAGAGCAAATGAGGAAGAGATACCCTCGGCTTTTTAAATGACATATCAGGTAAAATTTCGAGGATGAAATTTCTTTTAAGGGGGAGATGATTATAAACCCCGAACTTAGGTTCCCTAGATAAACATGTTTAGTCAAAGGAATGTTATATTACATATTTATTAAATAGAAATTCATGTTGTTTATAGGGATTATGAAGGAAGGGAAGGAAAAAATATATCAAAAGAAGAAACTCAATCATTAGTCTGGTTGGAGGCACTAAGTGTGGGGTGACGTGGCAATTTATTCTTTGAACTCAGGAAGCGGCAGAAAGATTAAAAAGGGGAATGAAACTTCAAAAGCATAGTTTTGGCAATTGAAAAGAACAAATTTAGCAAATTTAGTGCCATTTGAAAGCTTGGAGAATCTAGTTTTCAAGGTTGTCCTGCTGGAGAAAGATTGCAATAAGAGAAGAACAAAAGTGGAAAATTTGCAGAAGAGGCAGAACCACGGATTAATCAGGGCCCAAGGTGAAGTTTGGAAGTTCTAAGCCAAACTATAAGGAATTCTGGGCTGAAATTTTAAGGTAAGGAAGCTAACTCAAATCTAAACAAATTTGTAGAAAGAAGTTTCTTGAAAAGAGCTCTGGATTTTGAGTAATGAATTTTTGAAGTTATAACAGAGAATTGGTGCATAAGCAGACAACTGCTTGTGAGGAACAAGCAAGCAGTTCATCGTGGAGAATTATAGCAAGATTTGGGCATAAGGATCTCATTTATAAAGGAAATCTCGCTGATTTTGTAAGGAGGATCTCACTCTAGGGGGAAATCTCGCTAGGAATTGAGGTGAGTATCGCTAAGAATTTCACAGGAAAAGCTTGATCTCGCTCTAGAGGATCTC
>NC_052351.1:63133909-63135104 GCF_009727055.1 Benincasa hispida | reverse complement strand
ATGCATATATGATCAAGTAAAGCACAGTGACATTAATGATGTATTTATACTTCCTCAAGCAACAAATGGTTGGAGAATAACTTAATGCATGTTTCCCGACTTGTATGTGTATAACACCGGCCAAGGTATGTTGTGTAACCATTACAAAAGCCATGTTTCTGATTTTGTTATATGCTTCCTAGAGGAAAGCTATGAGAGAATGAGTTCATGTGTAAATGAGTGGCAATGGAACAGCTCTTGTGTAAATACTAGGCAATGGAACTCAATTTGATGTTACAAAATATACATTAGACACCGAAGGACGTTTGAGAAGGTATCTAACCAATTAGGTACCGAAGGACATTTGAGAAGGTACCTGGCCAATTTGATACCGAAGGACATTTGAGAAGGTATCTGGCCAATTTGATACCGAATGACATATGAGAAGGTATCATAGTAGCTCGATACTGAAGGAAAAATTTGAGAAGGTACCTGAGCGGAAGTACCTAAAATATGATGGTACTTAGTGTAGCCACGTGCACGTAGGCAGTTATGAATGAGAGACCGAAGTATGGGTCTCTTGGTCGATAATAAACATTTGGGAGCTAAAGCGTTTAGGCTCATTCTCAACTAGGGAATAATAATGTTTAATGGTGTCTGAGAGTGGTTTACAGCTACATATAGCAATTGCTTGAGTTTACTCATTGGTATATTTACGTGTTTATAGTGATGCTACGCTTGTTGCTTTACGATTCTATAGTCACTCATTGAGTTTTTAGCTCACAGAATTTTCTGTGTTTTCCCTTTTCAGGTAGCGGTCAATTTCCTCAAGGTTGATCCTATTGCTGCTTGCCACCGAAAGACTCAGATTATTTAAAGACTTCGGTTGATAATTTGTTTATGTGCACATGTTTTTGAGGGACTAGGGTTTCTGTGGGAATGTTTGGGCCACCTGTGAATATTTTTCTATAAAAATATGTCTTGGTTGTATGCTTGTAATTATGTAATCTTCATAAGAACTTAAGGAAGGTTAGCTGTTTGCATATATTACTAATAAAGATGAACAGGTTGGTATCTAGAATAGAAGGGTTGGGTGGTGAGTGTTGGCAGTAGAGCAAGTAGCTACCACGGTCATATCCTCTTCCAGAATAAAAGGGTAATCTGGGAGGGGGTGTGACACGTTCGGATCGCTCCAATCTCATCGTGCCCGAAATAT
>NC_052351.1:62881146-63131004 GCF_009727055.1 Benincasa hispida | reverse complement strand
AGTCGTGTAGACGATAAGCAAGTTGAAGAGAAAACATGCTATCGTATACATAAAATGCTTATCGTATCTAGGAGGATTTACACGATCATTATTAGGGATTTACTGAATCGATTGTTTAGGAAAAGGTATACGATCGTTTAGCTAAATTCGGCAACATCAACGATTGTTTAGAGAACTTATCTGACGTCTTAGGCAACAGTGTGCGATCGTTTAGGCACAAGGTATACGATCATTTAGACGGAGAATGCTAATCGCATAGGCTCTCAAGCGATCGTTTGAATCACCAAGCGTGCTTCACGAATTCTTTTTGGGCGATTGAACGACTACTCAAAAATGAAAACACTTTTCGTTTTAACCCATCGGTTACCATAAACCAACGCTGCCCACTAACCCACGTCCAAACGGGGAAAAAAGATTAATTATCATATAATTAATCAATTAATTAATAAATAAAATATTATATTTATATCCTATAGTTTGATATCACATATCTACTATAATATTTTCTCCTCTACTTGATATAAATCATATTTATATCTAATTTTCTCCATAAAAATATATCTCATACATTTGCGAATTATATCATATATAATTAACCACTCCAATTATATATCATATATAATCGAACTTCCTCTTGTCAATTTAAACATTTCAAATTAACCCAAATACTGATGCTCGACTTTATCCAAGCTACCCAGGGGACTTAATGGACCTGTGGTTCGAAGCTCCAACGGTACGTAAATAGCTGACTAAACTCTTTAGCCACGAGATCCACCATCCGTTAACTGTCAGTGATTCCACTAAAGACCAACAGCTGAACTCTTTTTACCACAGATATATTTCTGTGTTCATCGGATATAACCAATCATGAGTACGATGACCCTTCACAGATGCTTCTAAGTACAGCTGGGCTAATTTACCGTTTTGCCCCTGTAGTTACATCTCACTCCTTAAGTACCACTGATTCCTCTAATGAACAATACAACATAGTCCAACTATGTGTGAACACCTCTCGGACCAGGAGAAGATGTGTGGCGCCATATCGTTCAAGCCCCGGAATCAGCTCCCTTAAGGGAGCCATCTATCTACTTACCCTTGCCTCGGGGAAGGAGTGAATTACATCTTGTGTAGCTGAGTTCCCAGCTCCCAAATTAGACGAATCCTCAAAATGGTAGGTTTGAATCGATGACCTGGCCACTCGCACCCATACAAATCAAAGAACCACCCTCAATGGCAGGAGTTCCTGACTCATTCAGGATTGAGGTCATGTTACCTATGGTCATCCTAGTGAAGTGAAGTCTCTGTTATGAACGGTGTTATATAACGAGATGTTAACACTTCGTAGTCAGGTCTTATACAAACTCTTTGTATAGGACGCTCCCGCTCGCATGTCCCCAACACGAATGATCAGGATCAGACCATTTGTGACAAGTCACAACACTTGTCACCATTCCACAAAGCGGGCCGCGTCCATAGCGTTACCAGGATAAGGTTTCCCTCATTTATCCATATACTACAGACCATTTTGGTTATCACTCAAGACATAATCCACTTATATGTCACCACATACATGCTTGAGTCACATACAAATAACCAGAGATTTTATGTTTATTGGTTTGTGGTAAAGCAAATAAAACAATTAACCGAGCAAAGTATAAGATGTGAAGTAAATATCATATATTAACAACACAAGTGTTTGTACAAACTGTTTACAAACTACAGGACACGAGACTTCCCAACAACTACAAACATGCTTAAGTTACGTAAAGACAACCAGGGATATTAAGTTTATTGGTTTGTGGTAAAATAAAAACATCTAAATGTGCAAAGTCAATAAGTGAAGTAAATATCATATATATTATACATCACAAGCGTTCGTACAAAATTGTTTACAAACTACAGGACACGAGACTTTGGGGCACAAACCCAACAGTAGAGGTTTGCAAGTGTTGTGAACTACTACAGATGGTAGATCCTAACCATTCATGTGGAGACATGCGCGAGCGGGGTGTCCTATACAAAGAGTTTGTATAAGAACCGGACCACGAGATGATTCGTCTCTGTATATAACGCCATTGATACTGGAGACTTACATCTCACCTAAATGACCATAGGTGACATGACCACAATCCTGAGTATTTTGGGAACTCCTGCCTTTGAGGGCGGTCCTTTGATTAGTATAGGTGAGAGTGGCCAGATTGCCAACTCAATATGTCTAACTTTTTGGGGACTTGTCTGATTTAGGAGTTGGAAACTTAGTTACACAAGATAGAATTCACTCCTTCCTCGAAGCAGGGGTAAGTAGATAGCTTGCTCCCTTAAGGGCTGATTTTAGGACTTGAACATAGTGGCCACAACTTCTCTTTGGAAGAGAGGACTTAGTCATAGTAGGACTATAACTTATGTTTATTTGAGAGATCAGTGGTACTTAAGAAGTTAGATGTAACTACAAGGGCATAACGGTTATTGGCCTAGCTGTACTTACGGGCTATCTGTGAAGGGTTATCGCATTATTGTTTGATCGATATGGACACATAATATATCTATGGTAAGGAGAGTTCAGTTGTCGGTCTTTAGTGGAATTCCTGGCAGTTAACGGATGGCGAATCCCTTGACTAAAGAGTTTAGTCAGTTATTCACGTACCATTGGAACTTCGAGCTACAATTCATAAAGTCCCCTTGGTAGCTCAATGGACACAAGTTAAGGATAATTTCTTGATGTTGATTTGAAGTGTTCAAATTGACAAGAGGTAATTCGATTATATATGATATGATCATTATGATGTATGTGATACATCAAGTGGAGGATTAATGTAATTGAGATTTACACTAAGTACCATGAATTAGAAAGAGAGCTATGGTTTATATGTTTCATGAGATGAAATATTAAAACTATAGGTTACAAATATAGTATGGTAAGTTGGTTATCATGTATATTTATAATAATATTAATTATTGGATAATTATCTCTTTTTCTCTAATAACCAATTGAGTGGGAGGTTAATGGTGGTTTCATGGTAACTGTGAGATAAAAGGAAAAATATTTTCCTAAATTTAGTAGTTGAATTAAGAGTTTCTATTCTTGGAAAGTTCTCACGATGGCTATCAAGTAAATGAGATTTACTAAATGACGGCTGAAGGAGAGATTAGACGATCATGGAGTGTTTCTATACGATAGATCACTCAGCTGGCCGATTAGCTAAACATCGTGTAGCTTCTGCTAAACGATCGCATAGTGTTATTAAACGATTGGGCATCGTCTATAACGATAGACTTTGACATCTCCCACTTATCATTTACACCGATTTTTCTTCCTCCGGTCTCATCCTCTAACCAAGTCCACACAGAGCCCATACTTCTGGATTCTCACACCAAGAATACCAAAGTAGCCATTGTGGTGGTGTTGTACTTAACTCGACATAATCGAGGTTTTTAGAGGTCGTTCGTTGAGATCGTTGTGTTTGTGATCTTGGTGTTCATTATGTTCATTGTGTTCATGGCTATTGTGATCATGTTGTGTTGCAATCGAAGTGTTTGAGCATTCATGTGTTGCAGTCTTAGAGTCTGTTCGAGCGTTCGTGATCAAGGGTGTTGAAGATGAGTCTTCAAAGGTATGTGTATTCTGTCCCATGGTCGTATAGTAAAGCATGCTTTAATTTTGTTGTATGCATAGTCTGTATGTTTCCGTTTCGTGACTGTAATTGTTAATGTTCATATATGAGTGGAATTTGGAACGATCATTTCGCTGCTCATGGAAATCCTCATGTCCGATTTCCTTCAATTTGGTATCAGAGCCAGATTGTTCTAATATTCCAAATTTCACTTCTGTTTTGAACTTCTTTTATAGTTGTGCTAGGTTTTCTGCATTGCATTTAATAATTAAGTGCGCTTGTGGATGGCGTTGATGTGAAACCCGGATTTTCATTTTTCCTACTTAAGCAAGTGTTAAAAGGAATTAACTAAGTGAGAGTTAAATCCTATGTTGAAGTGAAGGAAATTTCTAAGTGTTGAATAGAATTTTCTTGAGTAGTTTTGAGTTAAGCTTTAATGGTGAAATTTGACTAAGTGTTGGAATAAGCATTGCTATGCGTTGGCCATATGATCTTGGAAAGATTACTTGAGCAAAGAGAGAAGTTGAAGTAGGGTCAAGAGTGACACGTGCCTTGGAGGTTAGACCAACACATTAGGCTCGATTGATGTGTGGCATACGTTGGACGCGGTGGAATGTGACCATACAGTTGGAGGAAGGCAGCCGAGGGTGATGCGTTGGTATGGCATGAGGGCGGGCCGTGCAAAGGGCAGGCAAGGGCGCGAGGGCATGCGAGGGNGATGCATTGGACCAACCGAGTGACTTATACGTCAATGCGGCCAAAAAACCCATGCATTGATGCCTTGTGGTCGAGCGACCCACTCGTCGATGCCTGGCGGGCCGTGCAAAGGGCAGGCAAGGGCGCGAGGGCATGCGAGGGTCGCGTTGGCCCTAATGGACGCATTGGACCAACCGGGTGTCCTATGCATCGATGCGGTCGAGCATCCTATGCGTCGATGCCTTGCGGCCAAGCGACCCATGTGTCGATGCGGTCGAGCATCCCATGCATCGATGCCTTGCAGTAAAGTGTCCTATGCGTCGATGCGACCGAGCATCCTATGCGTTGATGCTGCCGAGCAACCTATGCATCAATGACGAGTGAGCTATGCGTTGATGCTAAGCAACTGTCCTATACGTCAAGGCGTGTGACCATGCTATGCGTTGGAAGTTGACGATGGAATGCACGATGGATACGTTGGACATAGGCCATGCGATGGGCTAGGTTGGACACATGGTGGTTGGCTCTTGCGATGGTTAAGGCTTGCGATGATTGAGTAAGTTGGGTTGCGATGATGCTGTGTTGAAAACCAAGGGGAACCAAGGGTTGCTATGTGTTGATGACCCATTATGCATTGATGATTACACTATGCATTAATTATAAACTATGCGTTGATGGCCAACTATACTGATGGCATACTATGTGTTGAACATCCAAGGGTTTATGGACGCATATGAAGGATGTGCTCATATGGAGGACGTCATCAGACATGTGTCTTGCTAGAAAGGAGTCCTAAGCCTTAAGGATTTGAGGTGGGTGCATGAAGAGACATGCAAAATTAAGCCCCATGCATTGGCTATGTAGGAGAAATACAACCAAAGTTGTGTTGATCAGAAGTTGTGTTGATGGTGTGAGGTGAAGACACCTCAAGCAGGAGGTGGAGAAGGCTGGAAGTTGGCAATCGCTAAGGAAAACACTTGAACAATGAGGCGTTGGACAAAGAGGGTTGTTGGATGCCTATAAAAGGGGAGGACGACCCACTTTGACCTGCACATCAAGTTAATACTTAAAGATCACAAAGAGAGGGAAAAATAAGAGGAAGGAAAAAAATTGTGGGTCGGAGGTACAAGCAAAGACGCAGAGGAGGCAGAACTGTACGGACAAACGCGAAAGGCCAACTTCAAACAAGAAGTTCTTCCAAAATACTCATGCATTTGGAGTGATTTTAAAGCCATATGAAAGCTAAAAGATCTAATTTTCAAGGTAGGGTTGCTGAAGAATAAGCTCCAAGGAATCGGGCTAGGAAGTGAGGACAAGACAGAGGGGTGGATCTGTCGGGTAAGCTGAGCCTGTCTTGATGTTTTGATGTTTCCGGCCAAACCACGAGAAGTTATGAGCTAAGATTTTGAGGTAAGCTTCCTGAGACATTTTAGAGTATATTTGCAGAAGGAAGTATCTCAAGATAAATCCTAGAACTATGAGTAGTCTGAGCTTTAAGTTGAATCTGGAATTTAGGGTTCAAGAGAAGCCCGAGAAGATCATGGAACTTCTGGAGAGAAAGGTTCCTAAACGACCAAGTTGAGTGGTTTCTTCCTTTGTTATTTTGAGCATATTGTAAATTAATATGCTGTAGGATATGTATGATGTTGGGATAGTCAAGGGGTCTAAGGGCCTAGAGCCTGAGCCCAGAGTGAATCCTTACAGGATAGTCAGGGGACCGAGGAGGCTAGTGCCTGAGCCTGTGGGATATAGAATCCTTGAAATGGGATAGTTAGGGGGTCTGAGGACCTAGAACTTGAGCTCAGAGTGAATCCTTACATTCAGGGGACCGAGAAGTCTAGTGCCTGTGCCTGTAGGATAGAGAATCCTTGAAATAGGATGGTTAGAGGGCCGACGGGCCTAGTTTCTGAGCCCATGATAGGAAGAGCTATGTGCACATAGGCTGATGTTGTGGTTATGATATTGTATGTTAAACATCTACCGTGTGTGTAGGTAGATAGCATACTCATTCAAGTTAGTTATCAGTTTAGCTATCTACCGTGCGCATAGATAGAAGTTGAGGCCAGACTCGTTTAAGGCTGAGGTTTGATTGTAACCTCGTATTTGTGATATGCTTGTTATTTATGAGTTGAAATAGACTCTAGAAGTTACTTACCACTCACTGAGCTTTGTAAAGCTCATTCTATTATTTCATGTTTTTCTTCCCAGGTAGCGAAAGGTGAGGAGTTCCATGGTGCTACTAAGGTCAAGGTCTGCCACAAGCCACAGTTACACTTCCAGAGGGTTTTACAGTTGTTGTTATAAACTTTGTTGTTAAGTCTTGGAGTTGTATAAACATTACATTGTTGTAATTAAATGAGCCTACTTAATCAGTTGTTGTTTGCCTCTTTGACTTAATCAGTTGGTTGTTGAATTTGTTCATTGGTATCAGAATTATTTCCACAAGGGTTTTTTAGGCAGTAGTGTCAACAAAAGGGTTGATAACTGCTGTAGTCACACCCTTTCTCAGGCTCAGAGGGTAGTCTGGGATGGGGTGTGACAACTGATGAATGTTTACGGGTTTATTTGACTTAATTTAAAGCTTTCAATTACAAACTGTTAATTTGTAAGGGCCTATGTGTTTTTGGGCATAATTAACATGCTATCAAGTTTGTAATTCAAAGTGTTTGAGTTAGTCGAGTCGTTCGTGATAAAGTTTTGAAGCATGGAGATGCGGTTCTCAACGAAGAAGAAGACCAAGGGTTGGTCGTTCTCGTGTAACCTCAGGTAAACGATTGTTGGGATTTAACTAAACGATCGTGTAGATTTTTCTATACGATCGTGTAGTATTTACTAAATGATCGTTTACTCTATCGCGTAGCGTTGGTTACCCGATCACGTAGATGCGGGAGGTAAAGATCGTAATGGGAGCATATGATGCTCATTATTTAGAAAAAGGCGTGTGCTAAACAATCGTGTGGTTGGCATGCTCATCGTATAGTCACTGACTACATGATCACGCGGTATATGATATGAAGGCGCTCGCTCAGGGATATTTAGATGATCATTCTTCATCGCATCTTAGTCGTTTAGATGATCATATAAGGCTTGTGTTGCGGAGCGCGCTGCATGATCGCGTACCTTGTGCTTCATCGCATAGTAAAAGGTACACGATCATTTAGCTCTGGTAGCGTAGGTAAACGATTGAGCAAAGCATTTGTTTTTTCGTGTAGACGATCATGGAGTGTTTTGGTACATGATCAGTGGAGACGCTGACTTCGACCGAACGGTTCAAGGCCTGGTTCGCCTATTTGAACTAGAGAGTCTTTTTTTTTTGTAATAGTTAGCTTTTTGTTTTTAGGCAATTTTTCCCGGTTCATCAACATTTGTTCATATACAGGAGATGTATGTGGTTTATATGGCAAATTGTTTGACATATAGATTTGAAACCCACCTTAGGTTGTGAAATTATTCATGCATCATGTATCATAAATGTTATAATATGACATGATGAAATTACTTGAAAGCATGCACATGCATCATGAAAATTTAAGAGTTATATTTGTGCATGCAGTAAGCATATTCATGCATCATCTTTATATTATAAGCGTTATAGTATAAGGGTGTATGGAAGCATGTTTTGCTTGATTTTTTGCTATTTTGTGTAAGTGTTATAGAAAAAGTAGCAATGAATGAATGATGCATGGAGCATAACACTTAGGTAGTTTGTAAAAGTTATGAATGCTTTGTATGTGTTAGCTTTGTGTTGTGATTGGTTTTGGTTGTTTCTGTTGTAAGTGTTATAATAGAAATTAGAACTAAAATCGATAAGAAAGAGTTGCATGTGGACTTAGGGTGAACTCATGTTTTAAAAGGGTTATATTGGATTGAGATAGACCTAAGTTCAAAGGTTCTAATGGGATTAGTAACCTAGTTTTAATCTTTTTAAATCGGTTTAATAGGATTAAATTGATTGGTATAAAAGATTAAAATTGTATTAAATTTATCTATAAGGGGCCTTTTGTCTAAGACGGGTTCTGTCTAGGTTGGGGTACTTAAGCTGACGGAAACAGAACACCCCTACATGGAAACCTACATAGTCGAGGTGTTTGGAGGCCGTTCATTGAGATCGCTGTGATCGTGATCTTGGTGTTCGTTGTGTTCATGGCTATTGTGATCGTGTTGTGTTGCAGTCTTGGAGTCTATTCGAGCGTTCTTGATCAAGGGTGTTGAAGATGAGTCTTCAAAGGTATGTGTATTATGTTCCTTGATTGTATAGTAAAACATGCTGTTATTTTGTTGTTTGCATAGCCTGTATGTTTTCGTTTCGTGACTGTAATTGTTAATGTTCATATACGAGTAGAATTTGGAACGATCATTCCGCTACTCATGGAAATCCTCATGTCCAATTTCCTTCAACCTAATGTTCTTACCAAGAAGCATGAGGCCATGATGACTGCACATCAGATCATAGAGTCCCTCTAAGAGATGTTTGGAAAATCGTCCTCTCAGATTTGGTACGAGGCCCTCAAGTACATTTATAATGTGTGCATGAAAAAGAGTCAATCGATGAGAGAACATGTTCTCGACCTGGTGGTTCATTTTAATGTCGCAAAATGAATGGTGCTGTCGTAGACAAGCAGAGTCAATTGCCTTTATTTTGGAATCTCTTTCGA
Organism: Benincasa hispida; assembly: GCF_009727055.1. Lineage (NCBI taxonomy): Eukaryota > Viridiplantae > Streptophyta > Magnoliopsida > Cucurbitales > Cucurbitaceae > Benincasa > Benincasa hispida. Next base: position 63,122,042 of record NC_052351.1, on the reverse strand, counting down.
AGAGTTTTCTTCAATTCTGCAGCAATGCATTAATGAACAAAATACAGTAGAATTTGACTATCCTTCTTAACGAGTTATAGACTTTTCAGTCTCTTATGAAAGATAAGGGACCAGTAGGAGGAAAGACAAATGTTTCCCATTCCAAACAGTTCTATAAGGGTTCATCCTTTGGAACTAAGTTTGTTCCTTCGATTTCTGGTACTAAGAAGATCCAGAAAAAGAAAGGATGGAAGGGGAAAGCTCCCACTACTAGCTAAGGAAAGGGCAAAGCTAAGGCTAACAAGGGAAAATGCTTCCATTGTAATGTGGTTGGTCATTGGAAACGTAATTACCCCAAGTACCTTGCTGAGAAGAAGAAAGAGAAGGAAGGTAAATATGATTTACTAGTCTTGGAAACTTTTTCAAATGACCATGATGCTTGGATACTTGATTTAGAAGCCACTAATCGTATTTGTTCTTCTTTACAGGGAATTAGTTCTTTTCAGTAGCTAAAAGAGGGTGAAATGACACTCAACGTTGGAATGGGAGACACCATTTCATCTCGTGCAGTGAGAGCTGCTAAGTTGTCCTTCAGAAATAGATTTTTGTTTTAGAAAACTTATACATTGTTCCGAAGATGAAGAGGAACCTTGTTTCTATTTCTTGTTTAATTGAATAATCATACTTTGTTTCTTTTAATTCAAATGAAACGTTCATTTTGAAAAATGGTGTGATTATTTGTTCAGCTAAACTAGAGGACAACTTATATGTGTTAAAACCAATTGAATCAAAAGAACTTTTAAATCATGAGATGTTTAAAACTGCTAATACTCAAACTAAAAGGCGAAGAATTTCTTCAAGTAACAACGATACATACCTTTGGCATTTGAGCATGAGTTGCATCTCATCCAACCATCTTCTTTGCATCAAAGTATTGCAATAAATAGAGAAGATGGAAGTGGAATTGAGACATGCATCAATAGAGTTTTTGCTGAAAATTTCGAGTTGAAGAAAGGTGTTCTTCAAAGTGGATGGTGTAGTGAGTTCTTCTCCAAGTTCCCTTCATTCAAGCTTATCTTGAGTCTCACAACTCAATCTGAAGCTCCAAGAGAATAGTAGGAAAGATCTTGAGGTGGTTCACAATGAGATTTGGAGAAGTTTTGCAGCCAAGAATCGAGATTCTAAAGGTTCTAAAAAAGTATAACTTGAAACCCTCTTATTATTGTATGAGCATGCTTTATTTATAGCCAAAATTAATGAATTAGAATGCTTATTGATCCTAGTTACTTCCACTTTATGCTGATATACTCTTACACGAACCACAAAGGTCTGAATGCACTAACTCTAGAGGCTCTTTGGCTCGATAACCTTTTCCAATAAAAGGTCTTTTAGTCATCTTGCCTTAAAGACATGACTCGCACACAGATAAAGAATTTTCCTCTAACTCGTTTAGAAGTCCATTCTTCACCAACCTCTCAATCCTATTAAGATTGATGTGTCCTAATCGAATGTGCCAAAGTTGGGCATTTTCTTAGGAGAAACTTTAAGTCGTTTATTTTGAGTTATGACAGTTTTAAACATCTCTATGTTATGGAGGGAATTTTTTGCTAATGGTCTTAGCACATACAAATTATTTTCCAGTTTAACTGAACATATCTCAACACCATCTTTCAAAATAAATACATTATTAACTAAAAAATTAAGAGTATATTTATATTCAAGCAAGGACTTTATAGAAATCAAGTTCCTCTTTAACTCAGGAACAACATAAACATCATTCAAAATGATAAATCTATTCTGTAAAGTCAACCGGAGGCCTCCTACTGCCACAACTGAGACGACGTGCCCGGTGCCTACTCGCATCGTCATCTCACCAGCCTTAAGCTGCCGCCAGGATCTAATCTCCTTAAAAGAAGAAAAAACATGGTTAGTGGCCCCAGAGTCTATAATCCAAGCAAAATCATCATTCTCCACTAAACAAGTTTCCAAAACCAGTAAATCACATTTACCTTGTTTGGCCTTGGCCTTTGCCTTCTTCCTCTCCTTTAACCAGCGTGGGCAGTTCCGCTTTCAGTGCTCATCTTGGTTGTAGTAGAAACATTTTCATTTTTCAACTGACACTGGTTGCCTATCCCGCTAAGCGGCAAGTTATGGGTTAGATGGTGTCTTCCCCTTCCCCTTACTACCCTTCTTCATCTTCCACTTGTTAGTGCCGGAAGAAGAAGGTGCAGACTTAGTTCCTGAGGTTAAACCTCGGAGGAACTTTTTAGATGATGAAGCAACATTTGCCTCACCAACTGTCTTCTCATTGTTTTTCAGCAAGGATTGGAACGTCTGCAACTCGTTAAGGAGAGTTGTAAGAGTATAATCAAACCTATTCAGAACAACGTTGCTTACAAAGTGCAGGAAGCTTTCTGGCAACTTCTTCAGAATAATGGTAACCTGGTTGCCCTCATCGATGCAAGCCCCATTCATCTCCGCCACATTAAAGTGGATCATCATGTTCAAACATATTTTCGAACAGATGTACCCTTTTTCATTTTGGAGTTGAAGATGCACTTTAGAGCGTCATGCTTGAGCTGTACGGACGGTCTTCCGAACATTCCCTTCAGGGACTCTATGATCTCACGTGTAGTGACCATGGGCTTATGCTTCTTGGCCAAGACGTTGTTCATGCTGGTTAAGATGTATGCTCGAGCCTTCTCGTTCGCCCGTGTCCATCGCTCATACGCGTCTTAAATGTTTCGAGCAATAGTAGGAGGTGAAATAGAAGGGCATTCCTCCGTAAGGACGAATCCGAGGTCATCGATGATAAAAGTATTGTGTTTATCGAGTTCTTCCAACTAGCGTAGTGATGACATGCAGAAATGCATGTCATCTTATGCCTTTTATTTAGAATTATGAGAACTGTTAAGCAGAATATGCGGCAATTATGTTAGGAATTCATAAGAAATTGAGCTTGCGATGCTCAACATTAAGAATCTCAGCTAACCCATTATTACACGTTATTATGCGTTCAATTTTCTATTTTTGTAGCTAACGCAAGAAGTGGATGAAAATGCAAAAACCAGATTACCGCATAGACGATCACATGCAGAGAAACTCTCCATCGCAAAGTCGAACATGTTTGATCAACGTATGGGTGTTGTGGTAATCAGCCGCATGCGTCCATCGCATGGGAGTTGCGCTCGTCAAGTGATTGCGGTCATTGTGTAGAAGTTGCAGTATTAAGCGAATGTGGTCACTATATGATTGTGGCTACACGATAACACATACTAATAGGATCAACACAAGGTTGGTGGAATGAACGCATCAATGCATCTATCTCGGGAAAACCAAAAGATGATGTTGACATCTCACCTACCACGCTGTTAGCAACAGAGATTCAGAAAGGATTAACGCGCCGCGAATGTTAGAATCAAAGCAGTCCATTAATGTTGTCGGTGATCCAAGCTCTATATAAAGAAGACGATGAGCAGAATTCCAACTTGTCTGGGGATTATCCTTGCAACCCAGGGTTTCTTCCTGTGATCCAGACAAATGTGTGAGAAGAAGCTTGAGAGTTCTTCACCTCCTTCCTCCATTCTGAGTGACGACCGGAGCCTTCGACCGAGCTATATCTCGAGAGAGTCAACTCCTCTGCCCATACATGGCACACCGACAACCTTGACGCACATCCGCTAGAAGCAGTCTTTGCTTCCAGCCGGTCATTTCATTTTCCCTTCTTTTCTTATATTATATTATTACATTTTGTGATTAAGGAATTAATACATGATGTGTTCAATGCATTTCTGTGTTTCCTTCGACTCCATCTCCATCTTCTTTACTTAGCATTTTTAACTTTCATTGCATCACTAAGTGAGATTGCTTGGGTATCGCATACTTATCATGTGGATTAGAGATATGAAGCATGTAGCAAACACCGAGAGGTGTGCATTGCGTGAGTGTGTGAGAAAACCTTATTTGCTTAGTGTGAAGCTGTAGAAGTGCCTATCTATAAGCGGACGTGTTGTCTATGAGTAAAGTCAGCAACATCTAACTGCCGAGAGGTAATGGGTTGGTCGCATTAAGCAATGTAAGCTATTGTTCACTAGAGATAGGAATAATCTTATGTCAGCAAAGTTAATGCGGTTACCTTGTCTTATGAGCGCATCATTCATCATTTAGGCATACTTGAGTGAGTAGTCTAAAACCCAAACCTAAGACTTGAGAGAGTGGATTGGAACACATAGGCAAGAATGGGGAACTTAGAGATGAGCTCCGTTTGCTTTCACACAGCGTATGCACCCTATGGATAGGATATTGCATGCGTCCAAGAAGTAGGATAAGGTGGTATGCGGCTAGCACGCTCATGTGGTGAGAGCATGTGAGTGGGTTATGGAGGTTTAGGCAGGCATAGGCTTCCCGGCAATATCGCAGATACCCCGCATACATCCTAGAGTTAGGCTCAAGTGTGTGTGGCATGATTGCATGACTTGCGTTGACTAGGGTTGCCCTTGCGGTCACTCTTAAGTATTGCAATGAAGACATCTCCACATTTTATCTGTTTTTCCATTCATTTGTTTCATGTCAATAGTTGTCGTGTCTCTACCTCTCATTCATATTCTCATTGCGTTGTCTGTTAGTTAGGAGTAGGAGTAGTGTTAACTTAACAACCCCTCCAACATTCTTTTATTCAAACCGCCGCATGTATATTACCGCATTCATCCAGCTACAAGTCCCTGAGTTCGACCTTGGATCACCCGAGAAACTTGCGTTCGCATTATACTTGGCGTGAGCGCAAGAAAACTTGTGACAGGACACATGGTCATCGTATACATTCGTTAACGTATGAACATCGACGCATGATAATCAACACATACTTTAAGAACATGCATCGCATATTGCATCCACGGAATTTTAGTTGTTGAGTAATTGACTTCTAATTTTCCGTCATCACGTAGTTATCGCCAGTTAGTTTGTCGGAGGCTAAAAGAGCTAAAGTAGTGGTTGCCATAATTTAAAAGTTGGTTAAAACAAGAACAAACTTAATGAGTCTATTTGCATTATCATTTTTAAAGACCAATTTTAGGTTTTAGCAAAATAGTTCTATTGTACCCTGAGTGAAATGACATCTATTTTGTAATGATGCCCCAGCGAGGCAGGACAAAAGTCACCGTTGGGGTGATCAAGTGCCCCTTCACTGGGATGAGACATTCTCAACCATTAGATAGAAACAACTCTTGTAACTGACTCTAATAATCACCATTTTTTGGTTCAAAATTTGTTAACAACCTTAACTATTCCGCATAAGTGTGACCCTTCATTTTAGGCCCTAGAGTCCCGCCCTAATGCGCTCATCGTATGGAAAAAGCAGATTAGGACAAGAGACTAAAGCAACCTTATCCTTTTCAGGAGATCAGATAAAAAGTTGTGCAAAAACAACCATCCTTTAGGGGGACACTCCCAGGGTGCCTTGAGGCGATGCACAGAAAATGTTATCTAACCTAATGAGAGAGACCGTAGGATATGTTGTCACATGTCTCGCTCCCACTTACTATGAACATTTTCTCCATTCACCTTGGTATTTTCCTATCCAAATACCATCCTTTAGGGAGGACACTCCCAAGGTGCCTCGAGGCTGAGGATAAATCTCACGGTGTGAACTTTTAGGGAGAAACGTGTAGAGGTTTAAGTGAAGTATCATGTACACCAAGTACATCCAACTGAATGTTCTACCTAGGGTTCATAACTTAGACAATCCGGCTACTGATTTTATCTAAGTGTGAGTTTAATTCGCTCAAAAACAACTCTTGCTTTTGATAATTAAACAAGTTTGAATCGTCTTATTAAACACTTTAACATACTATCATCAAATTTGCATGCATGCAGCAAATCTATCTAATTCACCTTTCCAGATAGGTTTCCAGGTAGGGGTGTTTCGTTTCTGTTAGCTTAAATACCCCAACCTAGATAGAACCTGTCTTAGATAAAAGGTCCCTTATAGATAGATTTGGTACATATTTAATATTTTATTAGTCAATTTAATCCTATTAAACCAATTAAAAGATTAAACTTATGTTTCTAATCTCATTAGAACCGTGATCTTAGGTCTATCTCAATCAAATTTTAAAACTCTTTTAAAATATGATTTAAGCCTAACTTTGCATGCATGTCTTTCTTATTGATTTTAGTTCTAATTTCTTTAATTATAACACTTANAAAAAAAAAAAAAAAAAAAACAACTAAAACGATCCACATTGCTAAGCTAGACTATGTGTTTATAATTTTTATAAATTAACCTAAGTGTCATGCTTCATGCAATGTTCATTCATTACTATATATAACTCTTATATAACATGTAATGAACCAAGCATACATGCTTTTATACACCCTTATACTATAATACTTATAATATAAAGATGATGCATGGATATGCTTAATGCATGCATATATTATAACTTTAATATTAAATGATGCATGAGCATGCTTTAAAGTAATTTAATTATGCAAACTAATATAATATAACTCTTATAATATAAAGATGATGCATGAATAAATGCATAACCTATGGTGGGTTTTAAAACTATATGACATACTTTATGACATATAAGTAAACATACATCACATGTACATTTATAAAAATTAATGGACCGAGATGATTAGCCTAAAAAATCGGAATTAAAACTAACTATTACATAAGCCATCGAGTCAACCAGTTCAAACAGGCGAACTGGGTCTTGAACCGCCCGAGCGAAGCCTCGCTCTTTGATCATATAGCAGCTCCTTGTGATCTCGAGTGACGCTGAACGAGTATAAACGATTATGTAGCATGGATCGAGTGCCTTTGACTATGCGATGAAGCATGAAGGCCATGCGATCGAGCAGCGCACACGTGTAACGCATGTCTAAATGATCGCGTAGACGACAACTATGCGATGAAGCATGATCGTCTAAACGATCAAGGGGCAAGCGTCGAGTATCTTATACCGAGTGATCGAGTAGCCAATGACTATGCGATGAGCATGTTGGCCTACTCAATGTTTAGTACGCGTGCCTACCATGCGCCAAGTATAATATACTCGACGATCGTTTACCTCAGTATCTACGAAATCGAGTAGCCAACGCAGCACGACCGAATAAACGCTCTACTCGATCGCGTAGCATCAGCCATGCGATCGTTTAGCAAATACTACATGATTGAGTAGAACTTTTTTACAAGATCGCGTAGCCAAATCTAAACGATCGTTTAGCCTGGGCTACACAATGCAACCAACCTTTGGTCTTCTTCCTCGATGAGAACGACATCTCCATGTGTTGAAACTTCATCACGAACGACTCTTACAGACTTAAACACTTTGAATATAGACTCGACAACAAAGTCATTATGCCCAAAAACACAAGGGCCCTTACAAATTAACTTGAAATGTAAAGAAAGCTTTAATAAACAGAGGCAATCATCCCGAAACATCCATCGATTCACATCCACAATGACATCTAACACTTGAACGCATTGCAGAAATATGCAACCCACCAAGATTGCAAATGTAATTCAATACATCAATGGAATTTGAAATATCAGGAAAACCTGGCTCTGATACCAATTGAAGAAACTCTTAACAAAGAGAACTATTGAGCAGAACCAGAACGTTCCAAATTCCATTGTGACAGAACATCAACATTTACAATCTAACACAGAATAGTTATGCATCAAGTCTGAATTACATCATGCTTCATAAAAGAAAATATTAGAGTTCGAGTGCACATACCCTTGAAGAACTTTTCTTCTCGTATCCCTCAATCACACTCAGTCCAGCATCCAACAGCACGAACGCAAACTAGTGAACAACACAAACTATAGAATCCTCGAACACAATCGAGTAACACTCGACCCTCGACCCTCAAATAGCAAGCAGACACTACCACGAGACTACCTTGGTATTATTGGTGTGAAAATTTAGAAGTTGTGGACTCTGTATGGATTTGGTGGAGGGAAGGAGGAATTGAGCGATCGTGTAAATGATTGAGTAAGTGAGAGAAGACAGGAGTTTATCGTATAGACTTAGGTACTCGATCGTGTAGTAGTGAGCTATTGTATAGTATGCTCTTTACTTGATCGTTTACTCTCTCAAGGCTATCGTATATCTTTTGGTTTAATGCGCGTTCGATTATGAAAAAAATGAAAACGATTTTCATTTTATCCACCAGTTACCAAAACTGATTACAACTTCCCACTAAGTTAGTTATTAGGAGAAAAAAACTGAAACCAATTATCTCATAATTGATTTAATTATAAATAAATATAATAACTAATTTATCATATTATATTTATAACCTATAGTTTTAATATCATATCATATGAAACATATAAACTATAGTTCTTTTTCTCCTTTATTGCATTAAATATAAATCATATTTATATTAATCCCTCCAATTAAGGAGTGAATTTCATCTTGTGTAGCTGAGTTCCCAACTCCCCAATCAGACGAATCCCCAAAATGGTAGGCTTGTTGAGTCGGTGATTTGGCTATTCTCACCCATGCAAATCAAAGGACCGCCCTCATAGGCAGGAGTTCACAACTCACTCAGGATTAAAGTCATGTTACTTATGGTCATCCTAGTGAAATGAAAGTCTCAATTATGAACGACGTTATATAACGAGATTAAGCATTTCGTGGTCTGGTCTTATACAAACTCCTTTGTATAGAATATCTCCGCTCGCATGACTAATACATGAATGATCAGGATCAGATCGTTTGTAGCACTTTACAACATTCGTAACATCTACAAAGCGGGCCATACTCATAGTATCACCAGGATAAGGTATCCAGCCTTATCCATTTACTACAGACCATTTAGGTTATCACTTAAAACACGATCCACTTGTATGTCTTCACATACATGTTTAAGTTACAATGATAACTATGGATCTTAATTTATTGGTTTGTGGTTAATGCAACTAAATTATCAAATATTTCATAGACAAAAGTGAATAAAATATCATATATTATAAATCACAAAATGTTTGTTCATACAAGTGTTTACAAACTACAGGACCCTATGAGATTTAGGGCATCAACCCCAATATAAAGCACCTTATTTAGTTCTAATAATAAGATCGATGTGAATGATATGAAAATTTGATAACTATCAATCAAAATAAACCAATATGAGAAATTAATTTAAAGAACAAAAAATTGCAATTAATATCATGCAATAACAAAAATAAACTGAAAAAAAATAAATTAGGGGTATGTCACTCAAACTTGACTTTTTCTACGACTTGGAGTTTAAGTGCTACGATGTTTTTTTTTTTGGGTATAAGAAAAAATCCAATCATTTCCGTGTTTGAGAATCATACCATTACAACACTCTTGTTATGGGTTCAAAAGTAACCCTTACAAGATTTTGAAAAATTTTAAGAACACGTTTGGACAAACTCTCTAAAATAGTGGATTTACAGATTTTGAGCTCACGAGGAATCAATCCTCATAATATGATATATTTCTCTCAAGAACAAAATGAAAAAGAGAGAGAGAGAGAGAGAGAGAGAGAGAGAGAGAGCTTTAAAAGAATAACAATGATGGCTTCTAGCAAATTGGAGGATTGTAAAAGTATGGAATTGTTGTTTGAATTTTAAAAAGATAGGGAAGATGTGAAAATCAAGTTTAGTTTGGGTCCTTTGATTTTGGAAAAGAAAAATCAATGGTGGAGATTTTTCTTTTTTAAATCGACTAGTCGTTAGACACAAACATAAAATAATATATTATAATAATAGTATATGTATTTAATATTGGGAATTGTGTCATAAATCTCCTTGTAAACTCATAGTTTGTAAACTCTGTATAAACATATTGTTGTTAATAAAATAAGTATTGTTTTATAAGCTACTCAATCCAATAAACTAAGATATGAGGTTATTTCATATAATTTAAACAAGTATGTAGAGACATGTCGGAGTATATCAGCATACATAAGAAGCAGCAAGAATCAATAAGCATTCTAATTCATTAATTTTGGTTGTGACTAAAGCATGCTCATACAATAATAAGATGGTTTCAAGTAATACCTTTGTAGAACCTCTTGAATCATGATTCTTAGCTACAAATCTTCTCCAAATCTCGTTGTGAACCACCTCAAGATCTTCCCTACTATTCTCTTGGAGCTTTAGATTAAGTTGTAGGACTCAAAATAAGCTTGAATGAAGGGAACTTGGAAAAGAACTCACTGCACCATCCACTTGAAGAATACCTTTCTTCAACTCGAATTTTTCAACAAAAAACTCAATTGATGCATGCTTCAATTCCACTTCCATCTTCTCTATTTATTGCAGGATATTCATGCAAAGAAGAAGGTTGCATAAGATGCAGCTCATGCTTGGACAAATGAGTGAATTGCTTGATGAAGGTGAGTAGAGAAATCCCATTTTTCTCATGTTTGTGTTTTCCAAACTTTTTCAATATCAAATTGATTTCCAAAATCAATTTTAATTTGAAAATTGAAAATTTTATTAATTTTATAAAATTAATTTCATAAATTATTTTTCTAATAAAATTAATAATAATAAATAATATTAAATATTTAGTTAATTCTAATTAGTTTAATATCAAATATTAAATTAATTTATACAAATTCCACCTTTCATGAATTTAATATTTAAATCATTTAAATATTAATTAAATTCTCCAATTTCATTTAATTCCAAAATTAAACGCGTAATTATATCTAATATAATTATTAATTCTCTTAATTTTAATTTTTGAACATTTCAAATTAACTTATTATGCTACTTTAAAGCTAATCCATTTATGAGCAAGTAGGGGACCTCATGGACCTACAAAATTATGGGCTCTAACGATCCGAGATTAATTGGCTAAACTCTCTTACACTGATTAATCCCCTATTCGTTAACTAATGGGTCACTCCACTAAAGCCCATAGTTGCACTCCCCTCATTGTAGATATATTATGTCACTCGATATAACCATGATGAAGTAAGTGAGCCATTCACAAGTTGTTCGTAATAACGACTGGGTCAAATGTCTGTTTTACTCCCGAGATTACCTCTTGTTCCTTAAGTTCCCACTGATCCTTTACGTGAACAATTGATTTGTGATCCGATCAACAAACCGAGTCCCTCTCGGGCCAAGGAGAGGATGGGCCCCTTGTTCAAGACCCAGAGTCAGCACTTAAGGGAACAACCTTTCTACTATCCCTAAAAGAGGTAGGGGTGAATTCCATATGCACCCTATGTTCCCAACTGTCTACCTGGTCTTACCCCTGAAATGGAGGTTTATTGATCTGTCGTTGTTGAGTCAACCCTCACCTATGCAAATCTATGGATAATTCTGAATAAACAGAAGTCATAGTTAGCTTAGGATTAAGGTCAAGTTACCAAGGTCATCTCTTTGAAATAGTCAATCTTAAACAGTAAACAACGTTATAAAGTAAGAGTGACTAATTTCGTGGTCCGATCTTATACAAACCTATTGCATAGGACGCCCCCACTCCAAATGTCACAACATGTACGAATTATGATCACATCGTCTGTAGCACTTTACAACTCTTTGTAACAACTACAAAGTGGGCCGCATCCAATAGTGTTACCAGAATAAGACACCTAACCATTCATATACTATAGATCATTTTGAAAATTTACTCAAACCTGATCTACTTTTATGTCTCTACATAAAGTTCAAGTACTCATGCAATAGTCATGAGTTTTTTAGTTTATTGGATTTTTAAAATGAAATAAGTAATACATATTTTCAATAACAACTTATTCAATTTTCATAATAAGTTTTATTGTTTACAAACTACGAGTTTTATGATATAAAACCCAACAAACTCCTACTTGGACTAAAACTCCAGTGGTAACTTATATATCCGAATATATAAGAGAGAGTTTTTGAGTTTTACAGAGAAATACAATAAACTAGGGCATCACATACTCATAGTTTACCATACAGTATCCCATACCCAATATTTCTCCCACTTACCCTAGGTTATTGACCTAGTATTCCTAGTCTTAATAGGTGATTCTCTAACACTTTAGCTGAGAGAATCTTTGTAAACATATTATTGTAAAATAGACTTCTTATCAAATAGAAACTCTAAAAACTTAATCTATTTTGGTTTGCAAACATCTTCTCGTTGGTTTTAAACTTTATTTAAAAAAATTTTCAAAAATTAAAAAGAGAAAAAGTACAAAATCATGTAAAAATTATTATAAATCTCTCAGCTCATTGGTATATATTTACAAAAATTAAAAAAGTAAAAAAATCTACGAAAGCATAAATAGTCAATCACTGTCTTCTCTATCACTTTGCCGACTTCTAAATTTCTTGAACCCCAAAAGCAAAGTTTTTTTTATCCATTATCTTCATTATGTGTGCGTGTATAAAAAAAACTACAAAAACATAAAAAAAAAAACATTAAAGGAGCTTTTGACATGCATAATTGAGTTGAGTTGGTAATTATTATTTGGAGAGTTAAATAATTCGCGTTTGGGGTATAGAGTTGAGTTGGAATGTTTGTTTTTGGGGTGCTGAGTTGAATTAGGATAACTACATTTTTTTTTTTATAATGAATTTGATGGATTTTTTTGCTTTTTTGCTTTTTTGTTTTTTTGTTTGTTTTGTTTCTTTTTTTTTTTAATAAATCCCAACTATGCACATGTTTTCCTAAAATTGTTACACTAAAAAATGCACAATTTTTTTTTCCATTCTTAAAACATAACAACTTCTTACAAAGTAAACATATACTTAACACAAATTTTGAATTCAATTACATAACATTTTTTTTCATTCCTAAACACCAAACATATTCCAAACAAATGAAAACTTTTAACAATTACTTAACCCTCACAACACCGGAGAAACTTAAAAGTTGAACAATTTTTTGTTTTTGCTTCTTGAAAAATGTAACAACTTTTTGTTTTTTCTTCTTAAAAAATTTATCAACATTTAAAGTTAGTGGATCAAAGATTGAATTAATAATTTTATCAACCGAACCCAACTCACTTTGGATTGCTAACCAACCCTAAATATGTCCACATGCTTTTATGAAATTTAAAAGTGAAAAAAATGAAAAAAAATATACGTAAAATGAAAAAAGAGAGAGATGGCATCTTCTTCAAGAACTAGAAGAGATACATGAAACAAAAAATTAAGAAGAAGAAAAGAAATATTAAAAGGATTTGTTATTAAATAAATAAATAAATAAATATATCAAATACAACAAAATTTCTAAAAAAAATGAAAGCAAATAAGTTGGGAATAGTCGGTTAACAAAATTAAAGTAAGAAAAAGAAAAGGGAGAGGATGGTTGAAGTAAGCTATTTATAGAAAAATTCAGATTTCACATCGTAATTTGATTTTATTTAAAAAAAAATATTTCCCTGTAGTAGAGATTATATTCTATAATGTTATTTTTTTTTTAAAAAAGAAACCCCTTCATTTTTTACGTGAATGGTTATTTATTTATCGTTAAACTTTAGATCTTAAATCGTAGAGTAACCAAATTTTAAACCACTCAAATATGGGCCTTAATTTTCCAGTTGAATGACATTTTTTTTATAACAAAAATTTAAACCAATCAAATATGTTGTTCACCATAAATAAGTTTTTTAGTGATATAAATAAATATTAGAGATAACTAAATTTTTTGTACGTGTATGCACAACATAATAGAGATTTTAATTTTTTAAATACCTACTTTTAACGTGTATGTACAAAAATAAGGGAGATTTTTTTTTCTTCCCATGTGAATTTGAGATTTTAGAGATAAAATCGATTTTTTTTAAACCTCTACTTTTAACGTGTGTGCACAAAAATGGGGAATATTTTGTTTTTGTTTTTTTTTACAAAAAATCTCTACATTTAACGTGTATGATTTTTTTAAAGATAAACTTTGGATCTTTAACCCAAATATTAATAAAATATTAGAGATAACAAAAATTTTAACTAATTTAATATGAATTTTTAATGATTTTAATACAAAATTATATCATATATATATTTTCATTGATTTTCATGTATATAAGTTTCTTTTAGTTTAATCAAATATTAGAGAATCAAATTTTAAACTAATAAAAAATGGATTTTCATTCATTTTCACATGTATGAGTTTTTTGAATGATATAAATCAAGTTAATGATATCAAATCTCATGATATTTTATATTTTTAAAAATACTACATATAGAGAGAAAAATAATAAATAAAATCTCGTTAAAAATAAAATCTTTTAAATTTTTTCATATTTCTTTAATCCGTATTAAATTAAAATAAAATTTCAAAAAATAAAATAAAAAAAATGAAAAGATCAATTTTTTTTTGGGGATTTTAATATTTTATTTTTTTATTATCTTTCCATTGAAATGTTTTTTCCTTCTTAAAACTTCAGATTATTTAATAATTTAAATGTCATATTACCTAAAATATCCATATAACCATTCATTAAAAGGGAAAAAGGAGAAACCAAATATTTCTTTCATAGTTCTTTTAGATAGTATAGATAAGAGATGACATGATAAAATATGATTTCTTACAAGTCTACTATGTCGTGTGAATGTCAAAAATAAGAAATGGGAAAACTCTTGTTTTTATTTTATTAAATTAACGAGAAAAAAATTTATTCGGGAAAACTCTTGTTTTTTTTTTTTTTTTTGTTAAATTAACGAGAAGAAAATTATTTAATAATTACCCTTTTAGATTTAGATTAGATAGCATACATAGAGTGATAGAGGATGTATAGATGGTTTCTATAGATAGATAAATCTACGAAATAATGTTTTATCCAAATTATTAAAAAAATAATATATTTCAATATTTTTAAGGAAAAACTATACGTGCCACGTGGTAGAATCTAGTATCCTTAAAATGATCAAACCAAACCGACTACTGGGCGGTCGTCGGTCGGTCTTTAACATTCGAAACATTGGTACAATAGTACCCTTGAAACCAATAATGGTAAATTTTGAAACAATGTAGGGGTAAATCCGTCAATAAAGAAAAGAAACACGCGCGGTGTTTTCGGTGGCACGTGTCCACAATGCTGTGAAATTGGCGCCAGTTTTTGTTTCCCGCGCCTCCTCTTCTTCTTCAATTAAGTATCGAATTCTTCAGAATCTTGGTTGGCAAAAGCAAAAACGAAGAAGAAGCCCTAGCACCAAGCCGCTCCCTCTTCCTCTCTTCTCCAGCGTTTTCCGGCGACGTTTCTCTCCGTCAAGGCACTCTGATTGGCCTCAAGGCAGTTTACTCCGGTCTGTAAATTCGGACATTTTTGAACACCAACGACAAGGTTCGGAGTCTTTTCAGTAAGATTGTTGTTTTATTCTCCTTTTCGAATTGGATTAAGTACCCTCTGATTCTTCCACTGTTATGTTTGGGTCAGTTTAGAAGGTTTCGATTACGGTTCTATATGTATTAACATGGTTCGAACGAGTTAAGACTTGATTAAAGTATGCTAATCAGTCTTTTACTTGTTAAAGTTTGTTGTTTGTAGTTTTGATTAAGGTATGTTTTGGAATGTTTGAATGTACGTTTTGCATGATTTCAAACTGATCGAAATTGTTTCTGCATCTTTTATTATTAGAAATCATGTAGTATGTGACTGCATTGGTTTTGTATCTTTTTAATTGTTTTTGCCAAATGAAAGTATGTGGCTGTTTGTTTGAAATTATTTCGAATTTAGAGTATGTTTTGGTTTGTCACATATGACAATTATTGGAAAGTCTGAATGGTTTGGTTTGATGAACTTTTGTTGAAATTGTTATTTGAAACTCTACTTTTTGTATCAAATGTTTGTGAAAGGATTTTGATTGACTCGATGGGTTTTCTGGATATGCGAAGTTTTTATTTTGGGAATTATATGCTTAATTTGTAATAGTCAAAACTTGAATTGATGCTGAACTGATCGACTAAAACTTATTTGTGAGAAGTCACATTTTTGTGCTTTGGCATTCTTTTGGAATGAAGATTCATATCTGTGTGTGTTGCACTCACAACAAGCAATTGAATGTTTTGGCTGATTGCGAATCTACATCTCCAACTGACTGAATGAATGATTGGGGTTATTGATAGGTAACCACGTATGACTGAGCTAATTCAATTGTGCATCTTTCCTGCTCCGCTAAATGAAAGTATCGACTGAACGGAAGTTTTGCTTGATTGAAAATTCTGTCTAATAGACAGTATTGAAAGTTTTGTTTCTTAAAGGTATTGAAATTTTGATCGAAGGTTTTGGTTTTGTTGAAAGACTATTTGAAAGTCTTAGATTGAAATTTTAGTTATGGAAGTTTATTTGATTGAAAAATTGGTTTTGAAAGCACTGTTTATAACAAAGTTTTAATTAAAAGTTTTGCAATGATTTGTATATTCATTTCAAAGACTGATATGAGAATTGCTTATTGAGTTGTGCTCATTTTTGTTTTTCCAAAATGTTTTTCAAATGAAGGATCAAGTGATAGTTTTGAAAGAAGTGAAGCATAGCATTCTAGGACAAGGAGTCAAATAACATTTGTAGGATTTGATAGTCTATCCTAGGAATATCTTGTAGTATGTTGCTTTTGTTGTAAAAGTTTCTAATTGTTATGTTTTTTTTTTTGTAACTTTTATTTTTATTCGTTATATTGAAAAATACGAGCTGTTACAGTTTCAGCTTCAAGGAGAAAAGAAATGTTTTACTCGCACACATTGTTGGCCCGTAAAACCCCATTGGGGACCGTGTGGTGTGCAGCTCATTTGCAGCACCGTCTCAACAAGAAAGACTACGAGAAGACTAAAATTCCTATCGTCGTTGGTTAGTATCTTGTTCATTTTGAATATCTGATGCGCTTGTTCTTGTGTGTAACCAGTTTGATCAGAAGTACCTTCTTTTTTCAATCGAATGGGAGAAAATTTGTTGGGTTTTCATTTTGGGTTTCTGTGATTGGCATTTCAAAGAATTAATTTGTATTGAGATTTTACATTTCCACTAAGATGGGGTTTCTCTGCCTTAATTGTCGAATTCTGGACCATTTGTCATTTGTATCTTCAAGGTATGAGTTTTCAAGTGCATGTATGAGCTTTTGTGAGTTTGGATGATCTCTGATTCTTGTCTGGGATGTATGTCTTTTTGTAGATGCAATCATGTTTGGAGAAGTTCCTCTAGCCCTGCGAACGTCAAGCTACCTTCTCTTGGGTGTTGTGCGAATTTATTCAAAACAAATTGATTATTTAAAACATGATGTCGATGTATTGGTGATGGAGCTACGAAAAATGTATATGCACGCTTCAGCAAAACTCACTTTGCCTGAGAATGCCTATCAAGCACCTTTTCATTCTATCACTTTGCCTGAGACTTTTGATCTTGATGCCCTGGAATTGGATGGTGATACATATCATGATGGGTAATGTCTTTAGATTCCCAACTTTATGATTTATTTGAAATCTCTCTCACACCAATGATTTTGTTCCTACAGAGTTCCAGATACTCATCTCAGGAGTCTGGAAGAGATCACTCTAGCAGGTTTAACAGTGTTTGCCTTTCACATTTACCCTCACCCTTCCCCAGTAATCTCCAACTCAATATTGTCTGGACTTAGAAATCAACTAACCCTTTTGCATTGCAGATCAAATTTCTGTTGGAAGAGATACTTATGTAGATATATCTTTCGATGAGGTTCTGTCTTTTTATTTTTTATTTTTTTTATTTACATTAGTATAGGTTAAGTATCTTTTATACTTTATCTATGTTCATTGTCATTATTAAAATTGCTCAACTTTATACATAGGATGTCATGCAGGATTTATCACATCTTGGAGAGTCTCCTGATTTGGGGATCCAATCAATGGAAGATGAGTAAGTCTCTCATACTTTTCAAGCCGAGTCTTTTTCTTGATCAATGATTGGACTACAACCAGGCGACTGTTCATGTTTTCTTTTCTTTTTTTTTTTTGGGGGTGTACAGCGTGATCCCTCCACCTCATGTGGATACTACTATAAATGTTGAAGTCCCAAGTGTTAATGAAGATGTACTTAACATGACACTTGATGAGGACAATATGGCACAAAGTTTTCCAGAAGTTGAAGTTCCGGATCCCATGTATGTTCAAGATTTTGGTCTGAGTAATCAAAGCATGCGTGAAGTTGATGACTCTCCTGAAAATGTTCGAGAAAGGGAAGGTCTACAAGAAGATGTCCCTGATTTTATTACAAAAGATGTTCCTACGGTGTCTCCACTTGGTAAGGATGCCATGACTGAACCACAAAGCCTCATAGACGAGAATATAAATCAGGAAGATCTTTTACCAATCATGGAAGAAAAGACGACTCTTCCAAGTACATCATTACCGTATGAGCAAAGTGCCGGACCTCCAACTTCTGCTTCTCCACCAGAGGCATTTAGTAAGTTTAATTCTAATTGGTCTATATTTGGAGTTGGATCTAATTGGTGGCAAATAGCTAACAGTTTCTCGTTTTTGGATGTTTTCTTCTCCGTGTGTTGCAGAACAATCTTCCGTGGAACATGTTCTTCAACCCACTCCTCCACAGCAGCCAAGGCCAAGATCAAGGAAGAGAAAACAATTCTTTGACAAGTCTACTGTGTTGACTAATAAGTATGTTTATGATATCTATCATTTAGGTACCATTTGATAACCATTTTCGTTTTTTTATTTTTGGTTTTTGAAAATTACGCTTGTTACCTCCCTATTTCTTACAATGATTTGCATCTTTAAGTATAATGATTGAATTCTTAATCAAATTTCAAACACAAAAACAAAATTTTAAATGCTACTATTTTTAGTTTCCAAAATTTGGCTTGGTTTAAGGGAGAAATTTGGAGGTGTAAGTAGTGGATACGGTCTTAATTTTTAAAAACAAAAATAAAAAACCAAATAGTTACCAAACAGGGTCTTGACTTTTGTGTTTATTGTAATCAGTTATTGATATAGAAAGTTGTGTTGCAGGTTTATGAAAGAGGCTCTCGAGGATTCTAGTGATTTATTACGTGAGAGGAGAAACATTCCAAGCTCTTCTTTGGAGATATGGAAGTTAAACAACAAGTTGAAAAAGGAAAATGTTTTCTATCATCCTTCCATCACTGGTAAGTGGGTTTTTGTTTTGGTTGTTCTTTGTACTTGTTTACGTGTTCCTTTAATAGCATAAAGAAATGAGAATCTATATGCAGGTCTTTGTCATGATCTCTCTGATATTTTTAATGTAAGCTACATTGCTTCAAAATGTCGTACAACATCCTTGGAGGAACATTTTAGGGATCATGGTGATACGAGAAACATTGCTTCAACAAGTGAAACTTTCTTCGGCGAAGCAGATGCTCCATCTCCAGCTCCAGAAGATGCTTCCACTTCACATACCGGAATTCCAACCACCGACGTTCCTGTTGGAAACATTCCTTCAGCAGGCGTAACTTTTTTGCCCTCTGTAGTTGCCTCATCTCTAGCTCGAGAAGCTGCTTCTTCACCACATCCTAGAATTCCACCCACTGTCGATCCTGCTTCTGCTTCCTTTTCTGATATGGAGATTGAACATTGCCGTGATGTTGAGGGCAGTAGGGGGGATGATACCTTGGCGGACTTGGTTGTTCCTCCAACAAGGTTTATGCCTTCTCCTAGGCCATCTGAAGGCTTAGGTTCACCATCACTAATAATTTCATCTACTGGAAGACTGTCAACGCCTGGATCTGTATCAACTGAACCTTCAAGATCCATGTTTGAAACTCCTGGGACAGCTGACGAGGGACTGGATGCGTTAAATCTTACACTCTCGGGTATTCCTGAGCAGATTAGTACTGCAGATGAGGTAGGTCTTTCTGCTAAATCTAATGCTTCGTATTCTTCTGTAATTTATCTAAATAATGCGATCTTCCTTCTTTTTATCAGCCGGAAAAGAGGATAGTACTAGCAGGGCCACAAAAAAGGAAGAAAAAAAAAAAATTCAAATATTAAAGATTTTTTTTGGTCTGTATCATGTTTGGATTGAAGTTGATAAATAATTTAATGCCTTGTTATCATCTTCTTTTTTTTTTTTGGATTTGAATTAGTCTGATACTAAAGATTTAATACATGAACTAATAATTTGAGATGATCTTGGAACAAGAACAAGAATTTTGAGTTAGGATTTATTATTTCCATATCATGTTATATTACCACCTTTGAAAATGCTCAAGTTAAAGTAGTGTTGATTAAATCATAAATCGTCACTTCTTCATTCTTCTATTTAGATGCAAAAATCTTCATTCTTCTATTTAGATGCAAAAATTGAAGTCACAGAATGAAGTTCTAACTTGCTGAGATATATATTGTAGGATCTTTATTTCCTGGAAGCAGATAGCTCACCAACTGGTAAATCAAGTAATGTTGTTCTTCCTGTTACTATTCAGATGTTTCCTTTAAATCTATTTCTTGGGTGCGTCATATAACCTGAAATTCTGTTGTGGTGTTGGGGTGTAACGTGCTTGTACAACAGGGTCTCAGGGAACTCATGGTGTTGACTCGTTGTCAGTGAGAACGAGGTACTCTTCTATCATTTCCATTACAACCCTTTTAGTTACAGTGACCTCATTTATTGATTTTTTTTAGTTAGAAACAAATTTCATTAACAAGGGTGGAAAAAAGATTTCATTGACTAAAGAACATATAGAAGGCCAAATTCGTAAACCAGGGTTACTTTAATTAAAATGGCCAAATCCCCAAAAATCAATGGGTACAAATGATGCCAGAATTTTCTATGATCAAATTAATAGGGTAATTTAAAAACATATATAATATATATAGGGAGAGAGGGAGGTTAAGAGCCAGAAAACTGACGAAGTCTAAAGAAAGTAAAACATTTCAAGTACTCTAAAGTCTAAATGCCTGGTTATAATTGTCCCTCCTTTGTGTTTAATGTGAACAGGGCTGTAGGTCGGTATTTAAGGAGTCTTTCTCCTATAAAATCAATCTCAAATGATTCGACACAAGATCTTTCTTTGAATGGCATCCTAGAAGGAAAAAGAAGAAAGCTATGCGCACGGATGTTCTATGAGATTCTGGTAATTTTTTTCAAAACCTCGGAAACTTGTTGCGCTATATTGGGTTGGTAGAAAAATACCTAAACTTCAATTTGGAAACATCTAATCTTTTATGGTAAAAGAGTTGGTTTTTAAAATTGCAGAAGAATGAATACTAACAGATTATTTGCACATCTTGGGATACTGTATTATGACAAATTGAACATAAACTTTCTTCTTTAGTGGTTCTTTTAAGTTTTTCAGTTTCACCCTTAAACACATAAGGACCTTCTTTACAAACACACTAAAATAAATTTTATTGTCTACTGATATTAGATTTGTGACTGCATTGTTCATTAGGTTTTGAAGAGTTATGGACTTATCGATGTACAGCAAGATGTACCTTATGGTGACATCACTTTGAAATTGACTCCAAAGCTTTCTATGCCTTAAATATAGCACACATTATATATTTGGCTAAGGTGTGCACTGTATTTACCGGTAAGGATCTTACTGCACCTCCCTTTTTTTGTGTATAAAAAAACAATTTCTTTTTCCTTCTCCCCATTAATCTGATTTTGCATAAAATGGAACCTATATATATAAACAGAGAGAGTAGCAAACAATTGTATAAGAAGATTCAATCTTTAGTTTTGGAAGACTTGAGTAATTACTCTATACGGAGGACAAGATTAAAGGATGTGCTTCATGCACTTGTAAGACTATATTGTAGCTTTTGCAATAACTGTTGCAAAGATGTAATGGTGGTAAAACAGAACTTCCTTTAAAATTTATTGGCTGAAGCTGTCCTTTTACCTAAAAAATCCTTCCTACTCGTTTTCGTTTTGGACATTCGATGTGATTGTGTAAATGCTATTTGCTAGGAGGTTGAGTTAATTTTGGACATTTGTTTCTTCTTAAAACAGATCCTGTTAGATGAAAGTTCTACCTCCTGCTTTCTTACGTTCAGTATCTGTATGCATAATTGCTTGCTGTTTTTACATCTAGGTATTGCTATTCTTACCACTACACCTTGTTTATGCCAATGCTGAATCTCAATCTTTAAATAGGTTGCTGATGACCCTCTGACCGCATGGTAGTTTCGGGTAAATGTTCCCTGTTGCAAGAGGAGTTGGATCGGTGTAGCAGTAGCAAATTTTGACCCATGTATAGCATGGTTTGTAATGGTTTTGTGGTAAAATGCCTAAATGTAAATTATTAAAAGGCTAATTATCACTATTTTGTAAATCACATCTTGTATTTATAGATCATATCAGAACTCGTACATTTGATGCGTAGAACATGTCTCTTGCATCGGTTTTGTTTAGATTCAGGATTTCCTTAGATTGCCTTTCCAAGATTTTCAGCATGATTTCTTTAACTTAAAAATAGTTTTTTAAGCACTTTAAATGTCAATCCAAGGAGGCTTTAAATGGGTAATCAAATTGGTTATTACAAGTGTAATTGCTCCACGGTAGGTGTGATGATCTACTACATGGGTGAGCCCTTTGGTTCAAGTTTAGGATGACCCAACAATGCCTAGGAAAAGTAGAAAAGAGCAGAAGCATCCAACTCCAAGCAGTCGATAACTACTCATAGCTATTATCGTGACATCAAAGAAGGGTTTGACCCAATGCTTTATTGCTGTCTTAGTTGATCTTGATTTGACATTAGAAGTATATTGTTTTTTTCTTAATTATCGAATACTTTTGTCTATAAGTACTATATATTTGATTCCATTCATAAATTTTCTTTCCAATGAGTAATAGTTATTAGTGGTGAGCTGTGCTGTGGTAGCTTTAATATAACTTGTGACCATGTAAGTTCAATTAGGCTGTTCTACAAAATTTCTATTACTTTGCCTAGTATAGGCCTTGATATAGGAGCATCTTCTGAGCTCCAAATGTGAGTTCAAACACTGCCTTCCAAGCTTTTAACACCATGTTGGAAAAGAAATAGACAATTTGCCCAATGTGAAATAATATATCGGTCAAATCTAGATAGAAATTTGATTCTTTACTATCTGTATTATATTAAAAGGGATTATGAAGGGGTTTTTTTTTTAACTTTTCTCTTTACTTTTAAACCTTTTCATTATATATCTTTTTTCCTTTCTATACGGAGTCTCAGTTTTTTTCTTATTTATTTTTCATTAGTAAAATATTAGTATAGTGAAATTTAAAATCATATCCATCCTTTAACAAATATATAAATCAATTCCTATAATAAATAAATTTCTTCTTTTTTTGTTGCATCCTTTTATTTTATCTTTCTAAATTATGTCTAATGTTTTATTTTATTTTACTAAAAAACATCTAAAATTACAAAAGAAAATATCTTAATTATTTCATTTCCTCTCTTTTATTATGTTTAAATTTTGTGTCTAATATTTATAATTTAAAATCAATAGAAACTAGAAAATTATGTTTCAAAGATTTTCAATTACGTTCAACACATTTTGTATTGGTAGTATATACTTAGTATCAATTGGGTTAAACTCTTTTTGGCATTTTATGACATACTTACTATTTAAGTTTAATTAAAAGCGAATTCATTTAAAAGTTTGAAACTAAAAGTATATTCATTTAAAAGTTTATGTTCTAAATATTTTTAATCATGTACATCACACGTGTCCTCAAACTAGTTTCAAGTGGTCCTTTGAATCATGTTTATTATTTACTCAAATCAGGTAAGTCTTTGTTGTATTTTTAAATTCAAGATGACCCATCCTAAAGTAGATGAATGTTAGTTGGTTTGTGATCTTCTAATGTACTTGTAAACTTGTGATTTTTATTGAGGATATGATGTCTTTCAAGTTCAGTTATGTTTAGCAAAAAGATCTATACCCACTCTAGTCCTTTTTACTAATCACCAATTAGCACACATACATTGAGAAATTTTAGTACTATGGGACATTTCTTTTCTTTACACTGTAATTTTTTCATACATAAATATTGGTTAGGTTACAAGAGAATTTCATGAACTTTGCTTATAAGAATATTCGTATTCTTTCTACAATAGTACCTTTGATCTTTCATAAATGTTATAAAGCTCTCTCCCGATGGCTATACAAACCGAAGGGAAACAAATCATCGAGAGAGAGCATGTCTTCCAATGGTTAATATACCTCATCAGTAGTGTGTTGGTAACTCCCGACGACATACACATACCGTTGGGAGTAATGATTAATCTCAATGACTAGAAAAACATCGTCGGGAATTAGAAGCAATCTCCCGAAGGTAGCGTCGAGAGTAAATGTGAAATGAATATGCGCGCATAATCTCTCGAAGACTGCTTAAAGCCGTCGTGAAAAGTGGTTATCCCCGGTGCTTTAAATGAGCATTGGGAGAGAGCTTATAAAAAAACCTCTTTCCTTTCCAGCCCTAATCCGAGCGATCTGTATAATCTCTTGCAGCCGCCACCTCTCTCATCTTTTCTTATCCTCACAAAGCTCTAATCGGTCATCAAATCGGACTCAACGTCACCGACTCCACGAAGGTCTTGTCATCGTCATCGCCGCTATCAAATCGACATCGTTCATCGGCATTTTCACCATTTTTCGTCGTCTCCAAACCCTTAATTTAGTACAAAATGCTCAAAATACTTAAAGTTTTTCAAACTGTCAAAACTATAGTTCTCACTTCTTCACACATTTGGTTATAGTTTGTATGTGTCTGCCCTCTTTATTTAGTTTTGATCGGTTCTTTCAATTTTTGTTCATATGTTATTTAGTTCCTTAATTGAAGTTTATACATGTTGGATTGTTTTCCATATTTTCTTAACTAAACATTATCTCCTTTGTAACGACCCGAGTTTAGGAAGGGTACATGAATGAACCGGTATCAAATCCGAATGAGAGGGATCCTGAGGACATAAAAGTATGGTTAAGAAAGGCTTAAAAGAATTGAAAGTTACTACCTATACAAACTAGGTGCACCTTCCTTTTCGGTGGCTTAATCATAAGAACTCTAAAATTAAGCGTGCTTAGCTTCGAGCAATCCTATGTTGGGTGACCTCTTGGGATATTTCCTAGGATGCATGTCAGGACTAATGTTGATTTGCTAAAGAGCATTTAAAGCACAATTCAGAACTTCCAAGAGTTCAATTCGATATTGGAACTTATGTCTAGAGCACATCTTTTGTTCGCTCTATTTAAAATAGGGTGTCCATGATTCCTAGTAGATAACATATATACCAAAACTTCTCAGATTAGGTTTGGTTTATATATCCTAAATTTTGAGAATAACTCTTTTTAAAAGCTAATGTGTTGTGCATATTCCGATTGAGTTGGAATTGAGATTCAGAAATGCTGGATTTACTTTGTTTTGGTACTTTAACCCAAATAAAATATGAATTTGAGGAAGAAAGATATAGTTAACTTGCAGGGATATGTTTAGCTTATGATCATTGTTGGTATTGTTTTGTATGTAGGAGGTATGACCTTCGTTGGTGCTGTTTTGATTTTAGGGAGGTGGATGAGATATGGTTAACTTGTGCCTTTGTTTGTATTGTTTTGATTGTAGGGAAGGTGAGATATTCATGGTTAACTTATGCCTTTGTTGATATTGTTTTGATTGTAGGGGGTGGATGAGAGATGCATGGTTAGCTTGTAAATTCGTTGGTATCGTTTTGATGGAGAGGGGTGGGTGAGATATGCATGGTTAACTTATGGCCTTTGTTTGTATTGTTTTGATTTTAGGGGTGGGTGAAATATGATTAAGCATGGTTAGCTTCTGACCTTTGTTAATTTGTATTGTTCTGATTGTGGGGGTTGGGTGGGATATGCATGGTTAGCTTGCAAATTCATTGGTATTGTTTTGATTGTAAAGAGGGACGAATGAGATATGCATGGTTAACATATAGCCTTTGTTTATATTGTTTTGATTGTAGGGAGGTGGGTGAGATATAGTTAGCTTATGGCGTTATATTTATTATATCATGAGTTTGGGTATAATTAAGGGGTATGTGTATTAATATTATGTGTTTTGTTCATTCTTTTGTTTGATGCTTTGTGTCACAGGGCGGAAACATGGTATGAAAATTTTCAAACTTTTCTCGTGTGGCCTAAGCAGGTTCCTTCATCAGCCTTAAGATTTGGACCCAAGTTTTCCCTCACAAGTACACTTACAAGCACACAGACCTAATGTAGGCGTTGACCAAACTTAATACTTGAGAAAAAGAAGAGAGAGCATAAGTTGATTGTGGAAATATAGATTTTATTGAAGAGAACTATACAAGATCACAATTATAAGACTAAGGAGCAAAGCTCTTCACAAGACCACTCTAAATGTTCGGATCGAAAATCGATGTCGTTAGTTCAACTCCGAACCGAAACAAAAAGATATTAATAAATCATCGAAATCTACTTCTTATACTAACAAGTAGCATAAGCGGCAAGTACAGGGTCGATCCATAGAGAAGCCATGATTTAATCTTCTCTTAAGCTAATTTGACTATGAAAAGCAATAAAAACGGGGGTTTTGGTCTTGGATAAAATGAAAACATGCAGGAAATTAATTTGCAAAGGATAAATGTAAACTAGGATTAGTCTATCTAATTTCTAGAGTCATTCAATGAAATTTCTATCATCGACTTTTGTAACTTAAACATGCAACTGATTCATGCATGCACAACAACTCGCTCGATGTGATCTAACTAACCTCTACAAAGGCGGGCGACTAGCAAAGATCGAAGCTAGGGAGCGTCATAAGCATCAATTAAGGTCGGAAAGTCCATATCCGAACTAATCTACATGTTTCTAAATCCTATTGGGTTCAATCGCGTCCATATAGAATTAAAAATACGTGCATTATGTTCAAAAATTCTATTGTGTCGATTAATTGTCAAGAAAGTCATATTCAATTAACCAAATTATCTTCGAACCTAGCAATTCATGCATCCTACGAATAACCATCAAATGCACAATTATCTAATGCTATTTGATTGATTTTAGCTAGACATTCAGGTAAGAACGTGATGTAACTAAAAGCCGATTAGCCATGCACAATTATGCATGAACAACTAACCTCACAATCATGCGTATAAAAATTATAATGGATTCAAAGAAGACACAAATTCAACATGCAATTTATTTGAGAACATAAAAACTAAAGAAATTAGCAAAGAATTAAAGCTCCAAAAACTAGATAGAAAATCGTTACCTCGAACAGTCCATAGACAAGTCGAAGAGAAAAATCCAATCTATCGTTTACAATTCAAAATAAAGTAAAAACTTAACCTAAAGATACTGAAAATATAAAGAGGAAGGAAGAAAACCAGGTCTCTCATCGACCTTCATAAGATTCAGCACAAAATTTGATATGAAATCGAATAGAGTATATATAGAAATCAGTTGGAGCATTACAATGCTAGGGACAATGTTGCAACGCTGTTACGTGGATGGCCTCGAGCTTTGGGTGAGGGATGAAACACTGCTGTGATGCTTGGTTGTGCAAGAGGTGCACGCACAGAGGGTTGGAATCTCCATCACCATAGCGTTGCAATGCTAGGGACAACGTTGCAATGCTATCCTATACCCACAGCTATTTCTTTTCAGCGCTGGACTAGCGTTGCACTTAGGCATGTTTCAGCGTTGCGACATTCCTAATAGGGGAAATTTGGTCATTTTCACTCCTTTGAAGCCATGATGCTCAAATCACCTCCAAATTACTTCAAATTAACCCCATTTGACTCCAAATGCTCGGTTCTACCTCTTCGGTGCTCAATACCTACAAAATAGGATAACTAACATGTAAAATTCATTAACGAGCCTAAATTAAGCTAGGAATTATAGTTCTTTTTTAGAGCTATCACTAAACTCTAGAGATCATAAAGCATTAAAGGAGAGACTTTTCACTTGTGTGAAGATGTGTTTAGACAATCCCTGAACTCCATCTTTTATAGGTGTGAGAGGAGCATAATTAGGAGAAGAATGTGGGGAGTGACGCTAGTAGGGAATAACCGCCCACTGCCCTTAAAAAATAGGGTCACTCACCCATGTCCTAGGATCTCCTACATTTTAGGACGAACATGCTCACTTCTCCTACTAATTTTAGCATCCATTTCCCATATCTTCTATATTTTTAGGGACCACCATCCTATTTTGTAGGAGTCATCACCCATGACCCAAAATAATAGGCATCCACCATTTGGAATCCTCCTCAATCCTTGTGTCCATTTGCCATGTTGTGTGCATGCCGACTAAGTGGTCAATAAACTGCCTTGAGGGTCTTCCAACTGCCTCGGGTCACCTCGCTATGCACCTATCACACCCCCTCCAAGATTTTCTTTAAACCTAGAAAGAGATGTAAAGATAGTAAATATAAATCCTCTTATGATATTTATTGTCCACCTGGATATCTTGCTTAAGTTCTTGACAAAACAACAAGTACACACACATATATATACAACAACTATAACTCAAAATTTCCATAAGCCTTTAAGTACTTCTGATAACAAGCTTATGAACTTAACCATCCATATACTTTTTATACATAATTACAAACAAAACTATTCACACACACACATATATACATAACCAATCCAACCTTCAAGTCTAATCCACAACACAAAAAATATATACATTCCCATAGTCCAATGCTCAACTCTAAATGATTATGACATGCCATGATTTAACCAAAACCATGCACATACAAAATCTAATGCTTGAGCTAAATGAAGGGTTTATGGCAGTGGCAGACAAATTGATGTGGGCTAGGCCTTTGGAACTCTTTCGCAACCTAGAGAAGAATGAAAAAGGTTAGCTGGAGACCCAGTGAGTGACATTTGAAATAACTAGTAGCTTTCCAAATCAAACATAAACCTTGGAAGGATAAAAGTAACTTTTCTTATCAGAAAAACATCTCATAGTTTAAGAGTTCCATAAATCATAGATGAACAACAACAAAATAGAAAAAACAATGAAAACATGGAAAAACTTTCTTATATGTGTTCAGAAACTAGAACTTTTCCATCAAACCTGTACCCAAACCTTAGTTCAGGTAGAGAATGCTCAATACACTCAACGTCAATAGCCTTAGCTATTGTAGGGTAAACTCGATACAGCCAACGTCAATTATTACCATACATGCACGCACATTCGCCCCTAAAGGGCTTATCCCCCCCACCACACGACCCAAAGCCTTTGTGTGTACTAAGGTGGGTCCTAAAGACCTGAAATAATCTCAATATTGGACTTCCCAAGCATCTTCTTCAATCCTTCAGTATTGGGGGTCCTTTCAGGATGGTAAAAGCTATGGTACAAAGAACAATGGTTTAAAAACAGTCTTTCATAACATCATAATCCATAAATAGCATCAGCATAATCACCTTTTTTTTAAACAAATCATGAACATGCTTATGGCATACTTGATTAAAACAAATGTTATAACTCATTTTCATAAAAAAGTTACATGTAAATCCTAAAAAGATTCATTTTAGGAAACAGGAGGTACTCACAATCACTGGTTTGTTCCCTTGGACTTATATGCTTCACCTATCCCCTTTTGGCCTAAAATTAGATCATAAGTTCATGGTTACTCCCTAAAAAATTTTTCAACCCAAATAATTCCTAATTAGTTCATAACATTAACCATAATCACCGTGAATTCTATTTAACCCTAAAATATCTTTAATTTAGGGTTTTACCACTTTTATCCCTAAATTATCCCAATATATCCTAAAATTAGCTTAAGATCCAAGATTATGCATTTTAGGGCTACAATATCCTAAAACATCCAACTGACTCTAAAAATAACTTACAATCTTCAAATGGCTCAAATTGAGACGTACAAGCATCAATTAGGTTGATGGGTGCGCAACTGGCAGTAGACTCATGCACATTGGGTGTCAGGCACACACACATGCATCAACTGGGCATTGCTTGGCATTTTGAGGGCACAGATATGCAATGGGGTAGGGTAGACGCACACGGACGATGTGTGCGTTTGGTGCTGGATGCTGCGTATCACGGTTATGCTTTTTCAACCGTGCGGTGCCATGAGCTGTTCCTCGAACATGGCTAGCCTAAAGGCTAATCCTAATCAATACATTATTTTCTCGAGTCATCTTACTCTGTTGAACCTTCAGGCAAGGTTCTTTCATCCTCAGTCGAGCTTACATAATCTTCGTCTCACGACTCACTTTAAACATTCGTTCGTCATACCTATGAGCATTCTTTCACTTACTAGTGACATTGTCTTAACCGTATGTTCTCAACTTGATGCTTATGACTTTGCTTATCCCGAAAATGTATGTCGCCCCTTCGTACATTCCAACTTCTTTTCTTCACTTGAGTTCTCAACCACTCGGTCATCCCATTCTTCATATCGAGTCAGGATCTTACCGGCATGAGTCCTAGCCTATCACGAGGTCAGTACTACTTTATCCAACTCACTATAAGCTTTCTGCTTCATCTTGAGTCAGGAACTAGCTTAACTTGCCAACCGGGATAAGTTTTGCCTCTAGCCGAGCCAAAACTAACTTTACAACATTCACTAGGTGCCCACTAGTACTCAACGATGTCATCTCGAATGTTAGAATGACATAAAGCTTCATTCCACATGTGGACATGTTTATCGAGAACCGACTCTTGAGTCATTCACATCTACCGAGACCAACGTGACAATTATCCATACGAACATCATCAAGGCATGATGACACTTGTGATCATACCGTGTCATTTGAAGATATTGTGTCGAAACTCGAGCATATATACCAACCTCCATTCTTCCCGAGAAGGCACAATATCGGTACACCCGTGCCACCTGACACTGTCATTGAGTTACTCCTCCTCACAGGAAGTTGTCCGAGACACTCATTTTGCGACATTCGCCCACGCCATGACACACTCGTGTGTCATGTGGTAGCTCACTTAGGCACCAAGGCCCAAGGGAGGTGGAGAGCCAACACCATGCCTCCCTTTATAGTGCTTTCTGAACATTTCCTTACTTGCCACCCATACATATAAATTATGGCGAACGGTCACTCACCAACGTAGAGCTTTCGTTTAAACTCCGATTGGCATGAAACTCGGCATGCTTGCATATTTCCTCAATATGCATATTTTTGGGTTTTATGCCCTAAAACTCATAGATAGTGAATGTAATTAAATGACCATCATTAATAAATAGTTATTAATGTTTTTATCAATAAGTTTTATTGATGTTTTGTTTAATTTTGTCTTATTAACCCTAAAATCCAATAAACTAACACCCTAAGCTATCTTATGAGTCTTAAAATGTATGTAGAGACTGTTGGGTTTTATATCCCAAAACTCGTGGTTTGTAAACAATAAACTCATTCTGTAAATCGATAAAGTTGTTATTGAATATATGAATTGCTTATTTTGTTTTAGAAATAAATCCAATAAACTAAAAAAATCCATGACTATTACACGAGTATTTGAACTTTATGTGGAGACATAAGAATGGATCAAGTTTGAGTAAATAGTCAAAATGATCTATAGTATACGAATAAGGTTAGGTGTTTATTCTGGTTACACTATCGGATGCGGCCCACTCTGTAGTTGTTACAAGGGGTTGTAAAGTGCTACAAATGAAGTGATCTTGATTCGTTCATGTGGTGACATGAGGAGTGGGGGCATTCTGTGCAATGAGTTTGCATAAGATCGGACCAAGAAATAAGTCACTCTTACTTTATAACATTGTTTATTGTTTAAGACTGACTATTTCAAAACGATGACCTAGGTAACTTGACCTTAATTCTGAGCTAATTATGAATTCCTATTTATTCAGGATTATCCTTAGATTTTCATAGGTGAGGGTTGGCTCAACAACGCCAACTCAATAAGCCTCCCATTTTAGGGGTAAGACTGGGTAGATAGCTAGGGATATGAGATGCAAGATGAAATTCACTCCTACCCACTTATAGGGATAGTAGAGAGGTTGTTCCCTTAAGTGCTTACTCCGGGTCTTGAACAAGGGGCCCCATGTGAAACCTGAATTTCAATTTCCCTACTTAAGCATGTAATTAAGGAAATTAACTAAGTATAAGTTAAATCCTATGTTGAAAAGAAGGAAAATTGTAAGTGTTGAATAGATTTGCTATGAGTAGCTTTAAGTTGAGCCTTTACTAGTAAAAATATAGCTAAGTATGAAGTAAAAAAGAAACCACGCATTTGGTGTTAGGAAGCATTAACGCATAAGGCTTTAATGAGGCAAAGTTTGTAAAAGTTATAAGAGATTAAGCCTTGAAGCCAAGGACAACCATGCGTTGAGCTTGTGAGGTAAGGACACATGCATTGGGGTGATAAGAAGGCTAGACAATGAGCGCAAGTTGCTAGGCATTTAGATTGGGCATGTGTGTAGATGATCTCGTAGCTGCTTGCAGTGCTAGACGATGATGCTAGACGATACACATAGGCGCTAGACNAGTCTAACAGTTGTTGTTTATATCCTGGGCTTAAAGTTCTATGAGTGTAAAAATGTTCATATGGGCAGTAGGTATCACAAAAGGGTGGTATCTGGAGGCGGGTTTGAGGCTGTCTCTTATACACATCTAGATGTGTATAAGAGACAGGCTTTAAGTTTAGTGATTGAAAAAGGTTCATATGGGCAGTAGGTATCACAAAAGGGTGGTATCTGGCGTCCGTTGCGCCTGTCTCTTATACACATCTAGATGTGTATAAGAGACAGGTGTGTAGATGATCTCGTAGCTGCTTGCAGTGCTAGACGATGATGCTAGACGATACACATAGGCGCTAGACGATGTGTTAGGTGCGAACGCTAGGCAATAGACGCAAGCGCTAGATGATGGCGCTACACGATAAGCGTGAGCACTAAACGATAGGCGAAGCTAGACGATGGACGTTGAATTAGGCTGTAGACGCAGGCGCTAGACGATGAGCAACAGCGAGAGGGTTGGATGATGAGCGACAGTGAGAGGGCTGGATGATAAGCGACAACAAGAGATTATTAGACGATGAGCCATGCAATGAGCACAAAAACTATACGATGAGCTAGACAAAGGGCCAAGCCATGATGGACGCATAGTGAAGCTACACGATGGGACACTCCAAAAGTTAGGAGGTCTTATGCGTTGGAGGCCTTGAGAGATGATGAGGATCGGTTCTTAAAGCCTATAAATACCACCACAAATCTTCTCTTCAGTTCATAACTCAAATCCTCTTCAAAGTATAATAGGAAGAGTGTTTGAGAGCAGATTCAGAGGACGTTATGCGTTGATCATGAAGGGCATGCGTTGGTAACAAGACCATGCGTTGATCAAGTGGTTCCAAGAGAAGGAGATGCTATCAGACAAAGAGGTCCTGAAGTGGCATCAACTTGGGACGAGGAATTCTCCCAGACCACTCGTGCATTTTGAGTGATTCCAAAGCCACTTGAAAGCTATGAGAGTGTTGTTTTCAAGGCAGGGGTGCCAGAGAAGAAGCTCTAAGGAATCAGGTTGGAGAGTGAGGAAAAGACAGAAGGGTCGAGCTCTCGGGTAAGCTTGGGCCAGTCTTGATGATTTGAGGATTCCAGCCAAACCACGAGGAGTTCTGAGCTGAGATTTTAAGGGTTCAAAAGGGAGCTTGAGGAAACCAAGGAANGCCAGTCTTGATGATTTGAGGATTCCAGCCAAACCACGAGGAGTTCTGAGCTGAGATTTTAAGGGTTCAAAAGGGAGCTTGAGGAAACCAAGGAACTTTTAGAGAGGAAGGTTCCTACTCGACCAAGGTGAGTGGTATTTTCCTTTAAGTGTTAAGCATATCTTTTAGAGTATATGTATATGCTTGTGTTGTGAATGAGTAATTAGAATGAGAATGAGAATATGTGGTCGGGATGGTCAAGGGGTCAATAGACCTAGTTCCTAAGCCTGAAGCAGAACCTCAAGGGATGGTCAGGGGATCGAGAGGTCTAGTTCCTGAGCTTGTGAGAGGAACCTCGTATGGGATAGTCAGAGGGCCGACAAGCCTAGCTTTTGAGTCCATAAGCGGGGATCTATGTGCATATAGGGAATGCAAGAGAGTAAGTTTTTATGACTAGTATTAGTTTAAATATCTACCGTGTGTGTAGGTAGAGTTGAGAACAGACTCATTCAAGACTGAGGTTTGAAATATGCTTGTATTATTATGAGTTGAAATAGACTTTAGAAGTTGTTTACCACTCATTGAGCTTCTTGAAGCTCATTCTTTTCTTTCATGTTTTTCTTCCCAGGTAACGAGAAGTGAGAAGTTCCAAGGTGCTGTTAAGGTCAAGGTCTCCCACGCCACAATCATACTTTTGGTTTTAGAGTTATTATTGTAACTCTGTAGTTAAGTCTAGGAGTTGTATAAACGTTATACGGTTTGTAATAAAATGAGTTTAGTCTAACAGTTGTTGTTTATATCCTGGGCTTAAAGTTCTATGAGTGTAAAAATGTTCATATGGGCAGTAGGTATCACAAAAGGGTGGTATCTGGCGTCCGTTGCGCCTCCCCTCGGGCTCAAGAGGCGGGCTCGGGGCGGGGTGTGACACTCCACCCTCTAATTGGCCTGAAAGGGACTAGGCTTGATGATCGGATCACAAACTAATTGTTCACTAAAGGATCAGTGGGACTTAAGGAACAATAGGTAATCACAGGGGTAAAACAACCTTTTCACCCCAGCCGCTATTACGAACAACCTATGAAGGTTAACTTACTAATTATGGTTATATCGTGTGGACACAATATATCTACAGTGAGGGAATTGCAACTACTGGGCTTTAGTAAAGTGACTCGGTAGTTAACAAATTGAGGTTAATTCGGTGTAAAGAGTTTAACCAATTAATCTCGGATCGTTGGAGTCCATGATCTGTAGGTCCATTAGGTCCCCCTGCTAGCTCACAAACGGATTAGCCTTAGAATAGCGTGATAAGTTGATTTCAAACGTTCAAATTTGAATTAAGGGAATTAGTAATTGTATGTGATATAATTACACATTTAATTTTGGAATTAAACGTAATTGGAGAATCGATTAATATATAAATATGATTTATATATTAAATTCATGAATAGGGATTCATGGTAATGGAATTGGTGACAAATTAATTTAATATTTGATATTAAATTAATAGAATTAATTAAATTGTTTAGTTAATTATTAATTATTAATTTTATTAGAAAAATTGTTTATTGAATTAATTTTTGTAAAAGTAATAAAATTTCAATTTTAATTAAAGAATTAAAATGGGAAAAGTTTTGATTTTGAAAATCAATTTCAATTTTTTTTTTTTTAAAAGAAGGAAATTGAAAATAGGAAAATCCAAATGTGGGATTTTCCCACTTTCAAGCAAGACGGTTAGTCACCTTCTTACACATAATTTCACCACCAAATTCAAGGAGGAGCTAGAATCTCTTGAAGTGATTAGTTTGCATGAGAGTCGTGTAATAAAACTACCCTTGATTGAGTGGAAAGCTGATGCAATTGTTGAATTACTGAGTTTTTGAAGGTTGAAGAAGTTGTTCTTCAACAAGCTAAAAAACCGAAAAACCTCTCCTCCAATTCCCTAAATTCTAGGTTGTTTTGAGTCTCACAACTCAATCTAGGGCTCCTAAAGAATAGTAAGGAAGCTCTAGTGGTAGTCTACAATAAGAATTGGAGAAGATTGCACCTTAAATTTGTGTTTGAAAAGGATCTTCAAAGGTATGTAATGAAACCTTTTTGATACTCCATGAACATGCTTATTTTGATGTCAAAATTGAGGAATTAAAATGCTTAATGATCATGTTTTCTTCCACTACATGTTTCTGTATTTCAACAATTGGTATCAGAGAATCATTTAAGCATTCAATTCGAGTTAATTTTGGCTTGGTGGGTGTTTTTCATAAGTTGTATGAAAATGGTGAACTAATATAGGTTTTCTAAGTTTTGGCATTGATTTCTCTTCAATTATATTGTAATTCTTGTAATTGGCTCTTGATTGATGGGCCTTAATGTGTGATTAAGTGTCTGTAATTTGATTGGAGTCATTAGAGTTGCAATTAGGTTGTAATTGAAGAAAGAAGTGAAGAAGGTCGAGCAACAGACACTGGATTTTCAACCACTGCCCAATATTCGACGCACGATGCCATACTCGATGGTACTTGATGGTATTTTGGTGTATAATCGATGCACGATGCCATACTTGATGGTATTTTGGTGCATACTCGATGCACGATGGCATACTCGATGCTCGATATCATACTCGATGGCTCGAAACATACTCGATGCACGATGCCATACTCATGCTCGATGGCATACTCGATGCACGATGCCATACTCGATGCTCGATGGATACTCGATGTTCGATGCCATACTCGATGCTCAGTGGCATACTTAATGCTCGTGCTCGATGGCATACTCGATGCTTTAAGGTACTCGATGGTTTTTTTCTCGGTCCAACCCGATTTTGATCATTGGAGGTCCAATTCAAGAGGTTTAGGATTGTTTCAGGGTGGTTCATGCGGTCCAGAAGTGTTTTGGATCCAGTTTTTGGTTATTATTGTAATAATTAGACCTTTGTTTCCTTGAGAATGCCAAAACTAAACCATATTAGTTTGTGTTTAATTATTTATGCATGTGATATATGTTATAATTAAATAAATCTTGTATGTGCATATAATATGGCATATAGATTTTAAATCCCACTATAGGAAGCATGTTTCATGCATTAAAAGTATGTTATAAGTTATAATATATAGTATGCATGTTTAGGGTTTCAGATGTTTTAATATAAGTGTTATATTAAATCATGAGATATTTGATGTATGTTATGGATGCAAAAACCATGTCTAAAGTTTTTTAAGTTGTTATAAAATTGGTTTAGACATTAATATCCATAACAAAGATAAGCTGCATACTCATGTAGGTTAACCACTTGTTTTAATAGTTAAAATAGGTTGTTATCTTATAAAACTTGGGTTACAAACTCAATCGATATATAATCCTGTCTAAGGCTGGAGTATTTAAGTTGACGGTTGATAGCTTATAGAAATACAAGCTATTGCAACCTTTTACTTAGAATTATGAGAGTTGATGAGCAGAACATGCATTAATATTGCTAAGAATTCATGTGAAATAATGAACTTATGTTGATCACCACTAAAAATTCCCACTAACCCTATATCATGCGTTATCTTGAGTTAAAATATCTATTTTGTAGTTGTTGTAGGAATCGAGCGCACGTGTTGAACTCAAACCATTGCAAAGTTGATCGCATGCGTTGATATTAATGAAGACAAGTTGGTCGCATGAAATGCCGCAACTACAGAGTGATAACCATGATAGAAGGTATGATCGCAAAGAGTAGGTGGGATACGTTGATCCTGCAGAAGAAGCAAGTATGAACGCATACCTCAGGAGTATCAAAGAGATAAGATCATGATGGCATTCTCACCTACCGCGTCAGAAATGACAGTGATTCAGAGTGAAATTATCAAAGTTGTTGGCGTTTGAGCTCTATAAATAGAGTCTTGAAGCCCAAATTCAAGCATCCGGGACTTCCGCCTTAGGTAGATTCTTGTGATCACAGATAAGAGCATGAGCAAGAAATTCTTTGAGAGTTCTTCACTTCCACAACTTCCTCTGATTGATTACTAGAGCTTCACCGGAGATAGATCTCGAGAGGGACTACTCCACCGCCCATCCATTACACCACCGACAGCCTTGACACACATATGATGGAAGCGAAAGATTGCCTATATCTAGCCATCCATCTCTCTTCTCACCTCTACATTGTATTACATTTTAGATTAAGACATTAATATATTTTGTAATCAATGCATCTCTTTAATTCCTTTAACATCATTTTCATCATCTTCTTCTACTTTATCATCCTTTTCTTTCACCGTAATGAGTTAAGTGCAGATTGCAAGAGTTATCATATACTCAATCATGCGGCATAGAGGTATGACGCATGTAGTAAACCGCCGAGAGATGTGCGTTGTGCGAGTATAGTGAGTCAATTCTGTTTGCTTAGTGCGAGGCTATTGCAATGCTTGTCTATGAGCGGAGTAGCTATAACCAACTGCCCCAGAGGGTAAGTAGTGGAACTCACTAAGAAAAGTAAGAAGTGTTCCTAGAGATAGGAATGACCTTATGCTTAACGCAACCATGCATTATAGAGATATAAAACATATGGCTGACCACCGAGAGGTGTGCCATGCGTTAGTGTGGTGAGCTAGGATTACCCTTGTGTCCAAACTTAAGGACTTAGTGAAATCTCCTCCCCCAACCCTACTCCTCCATGCATCTTATTACTCGTTAACAATTGCCACATCTCTACTGATTCTTATAGTCAAACTTCAATTATTCAGTCTGTTTAGCTAAGAGTAGAAGTAGCGCATAGTAATCAACTTCTTTATTTTTATTATAATTCTCCGCCTCAAACACATTACTTTACAATCATCCTTTAGTTGCAAGTCCCTGTGTTCGACCTTGGATCATCCCAAGAAACTTGTGATCTCGTTATACTTGGCGAGAGAGTAAGAAAACTTGTGACAGGAACGCATGGTCATCGCATACACGATTAACGCATAATGCATATTCTTCATATTAAAGCATGATCATCGCATGATCATCAACGCATATCCATTAACGCAAACAAATTAATTTTCCTCCCAACAACGGTCTACGGAACACCTCTTACCTGAGGATTATGGCCGAATAATTGAGCGTTGTTAACCAGTTTATGAGCAATACGTGAGCGGTGTGAGGTTTTAAAACTGGTTTATCACCTAGACATCGTAGGTTAAATCCAAATATAAAAGTTATACTTGGATAAACACCTAGACTTAGGTTGTTTAATTAGTCGGAACATTCCTAAGTAAAGATATACCCAAACAAATGTTAGGACACTTCGTGGGAGTTTAATAGCATATATGATATATTATTAGAACACTTCAGTGGGAATTTAATAACGCTTCACTGAGAGATTAATAACATATATGATATGTTATTTTTAGCTCTCATGTCCCTAAGAGTTCACAATCGAGATTCATGTTTCGCTTCATGTCACCCTGGGAGTGACCTCCATTTGAAAAAGTGTTTACATAAGTCGAGATTATGGTGAATAGGGAAAGTTGTTCATAGTAAAATCAAAAGTGATGTTTTGATTTTTAATCTCACGTTCTAAGATGTTCACACCGTGAGATCCATGCAACACCTCGTGTCAATTATACCTCGACTGCTCCATTTGGAAAGTGTTTGCATGGGATAAAGATCAAGGAGAATGAAGGCAAGTTATTCAATGTAAAATCAGATGCACGATACATTGATTTCAACTCTCACGTCCCTAGAAAGTTCACACCATGAGGTCTATACAACGCTTCGTGTCGATTATACCTCGACTGCTCCATTCGGAAAGTGTTTGTATGGGTCAAGATCAAGGTGAATGGGGGAAGTAGTTCATAGTAAATGGGTGAAGGATATGAAGGAAAATCGACATGAGGAGAACATTGAGCGGAAGCGGATAGACTAAATTCCATTAAATATCGAATATAAAATTTACAGTAAACATACAAGAGATATGCATTTAAAAATTAAATTACAGCATGCTTTTACAAAGAAAATAGGTTTCAAGAAACCCCACCTTTGAAGAACTCTTTCTTTAAGGAATCCCTTGTACAAGCCACGAATGGAACTCCTTCCTCGCGAATCTCCTTCTTCACACATGGACACCACCAATCGAGAACCCTCTGTATTCTCTTTTGGGATTAAAGTATTCAAGTAGGAGTTTTGGGCTTTGCTTGAATTCTTGGAGAGGGAAAAGTGATGGAGAGGAGGAGAGAGAAGATTCATCAGAGAACCTTTCTCTTTCAGATTGTGAATACAAGAAGAAGATGATTCCATCCACTTCTTGCAAAACACATTAGTTTTCTTGAGAGAATGTGGGGAGGGAGTTATAACTCCTTCCCTTTTTATTAATTTCAAACAAGTCAATGAAATAGAATATATAATAACTACTTTATTATATATACACACTATATGTTATATCAAATATAACGTATAGCCTATAGTTTTATATTACATCAAATATAACATAAGCTATAGATTTTATTCTCTCTCAACTATACATGGCATTTAATATAAATCACATTTATATTAAATCCATATATATGAATCTCATCCATATAAGTGATATTTGAATCATATCCGAATATTTAATTCCTCTCAATATAAATCATATTTATATTTAATTACATGAATCTAATTCATATAATTGGTATGTGAATCATATTCAAATTCCTCTCATATATAATGTATCAAATACATTATAATTAATTATATCATATATAATTAATTCCCTCAAATAATTTGAACGCTTCAAATTAATCCAAAGACTAATCCCTGTCGAGCTACAGTGGGAACCTTATGGACCTGTAGATCGAAGCTCCAACGGTACTCAGATAATTAATTAAACTCTTTAATTAAATTAACCAACATCCGTAACTGTTGGTCACTCCACTAAAGATCGACAGGTTCACTCTTTGCACTACAGATAAATTTCTATGCCCATTGGATATAACCAATCAACGGTGCGATGACCCTTCACAAATTGCTCATAAATACAGCTGGGCCAAAATACCATTTTGCCCCCGTAGTTACATCTATCTCCTTAAGTATAACTGATTCCTCTAATGAACAATAGGTCATAGTCCCACTATGACCAAGTCCTCTTGGGCCAGGAGAGGGTGTGATCACTATGTACAAGACCCGAAATCAGCCTTTAAGGGAGCAATTTATCTACTTGCTTCTGCATCGAAGAAGGAGTGAATTTCGTCTTGTGTAGTTGAGTTCCCAGCTCCCCAGTCAGACGAATCCCTAAAATGGTAGGCTTGTTGAGTTGGCAATTTGGCCACTCACATCCATACAAATCAAAGGACCGCCTTCATGAGCAGGAGTTCACAACTCACTCAGGATTCATGTCATGTCACCTATGGTCATCCTAGTGAAATGTAAGTCTATATTATTAACGGCGTTATATAAAGAGACTAATCATTTCGTGATTCGGTCTTATACAAACTCCTTGTATAGGATACCCTCGCTCACATGTCTTCACAAGAATGATCAGGATCAGATCATTTGTAGCACTTTACAACACTTGTAACACCTACAAAACGGGTCGTATCCGTAGTGTACCAGGATAAAGTACGCAACCTTATCCATCTACTACAGACCATTTAGGTTATTATTTAAACAAGATCCACTTGTATGTCTCTACATAATTATTTAAATTACATGAAATAACCTCGGGTCTTAGTTTACTGATTGAGTGTATTCTGATAAAATAACACTTATTTTATTAACAACAATATGTTTATACAGAGTTTACAAACTACGAGATTACAAGGAGATTTAGGACACCATCTCAACAATCTCCCACTTGACCTAAAGCTTAAGGAGACTAATGTACAATACAAATAAAGTACAAAAAATAAATTAGGGCATACACTATACCCCAGTAACATCTCCCACTTGCCTTAGACAATGTGCCGCATATCCCATAGACTCAGACTTTCTAGATGACGCTGGGACACTTTAGTCATGAGACCCTTTGTAAACGGATCAACAAAGTTTGCTCCAAGGCAATCCTCATGACAATCACATCACCTCGATGAACAAATGGTATTTTCGTTCCATGTGCTTGCCTCTTCGGTGACTCCTAGGTTCCTTAGAATTTTCCACAGTACCACTATTATCACAATAAAGTGTGATGGGCAAAGACATATTTGGAACAACTTCTAAATAAGTAAGGAACTTATTAAGCCAAATAGCCTCTTTAGCAGCTACATATTCGGCTTCCATAGTGGAGTCTGCGATGCATCATTGCTTGATGGTTTGCCATACTATAGCTCCTCCATTCAAAGTGAACATTGATCCTGATGTGGATTTTCGAGAATCCCGATCAGTCTGAAAGTCAAAGTCTGTGTATCCTATAAGGATCAAATCCTTATCTTCATACATGAGCACATAGTCTCCCATTCTCCGAAGATATTTGAGGATCGTTTTGACCACCGTCCAGTGATCTAATCCGGGATTGGACTGATATCGATTGACAATCCCTAATGCATAGTAAATGTCAGGTCTAATATATAACATTGCATACATAAGGCTACCAATAGCCGATGCATAGGGAATCCGTCTCATTTCCTCAACCTCTTGGGGAGTCTTAGGACATTGTTTCTTAGATAATACAATTCTATGCCTGATAGGTAATAAACCCTTTTTGGAATTTTTCATCGAATATTTGACAAGCATCTTGTCAATATACGATGCCTGAGACAAGGCCAACCTTTTGTTCTTACGATCCGTTATAGTCTAGCCATTTCTTTACATTAGTCAGAAAACCTAAATCATTCCCAATGAGTAGGATATCATCCACATACAGCACGAAGAAAGCTACTTAGTTGTTGATGATTTTCTTGTAAACACAAGACTCATCAACATTCTGATCAAAGCCATAAGATTTGATCATAGTATTAAATCTTATATTCCAAGATCGATATGCTTGTTTTAGTCCATAAATGGACCGATTAATCTTGCAAACCTTTTTCTCTTGATCTTGTTCAATGAATCCTTCTAGTTGCATCATGTAGATGGTCTCTTCAAGATTACCATTCAAAAATGCAGTCTTTACGTCCATTTGCCATATCTCATAGTCATAATATGCGGCTATGAACAAGAGAATCCGATAGACTTTAACATGACAATAGGTGAGAAAGTTTCTTCATGGTCCACTCTCTCAACCTGGGTATAACCCTTTGCCACAAGTCTAGCTTTAAAGGTCTGTACCTTTCCATTTACACTTCTTTTCCTCTTGCAGATCCATTTACAACCTATAGGTTTTTCCCCATCAGATTGATCTACAAGCTCCCAGACAGAATTGAAGTACATGGACTCCATTTCTTGATTCATTGCTTTAATCCATTCATCCTTGTAAATATCTCCCAATGTTTGCTTATAAAACAATGGATCATCAATTCCATCATCAAATATGATGTTTTTGGCTTCTGTTAAACCCATGTAGCGTACAGGTGGGTTCATAACTCTCCCACTATGTCGAGGCAATCTCAACTCTTGAGATGGTTGGCTAGATGAACTGACATCAATAACCCTTTGTGATCTATCAGCTTGTTTGACAACTTTTGTTGAAGTCTTAACTATCTCATTAGAAATCTCACTTAAAACAAGTTTACTTCATGGCTTATGATCCCTCATGTGGCCTTCTTCCAAGAAGGTAGCGTTTATTGATACAAACACTTTATTCTCACTTGGATCATAGAAGTATCCACCTCTCGTTTCCTTGGGGCAACCTACAAATAGGCACACTTTTGAACGAGGTTCCAACTTTTTGGGGTTTTTCATAAGCACATGGGCTAGACATCCCCAAATTCTGAAGTGGCATAAACTATCTTTACAACCTCTCTATAACTCAAAAGGTGTTTCAAAAACACACTTTGAAATATAAACTGCAGTCTCTACTACATATTCTCAAAACGAGTCTAGAAGATGAGCATAACTCATTATAGACTGAACCATGTCCAGTAGGGTTCTGTTTCTCCTTTCTGATATACCATTCTGCTGAGGTGTACCTAGGGCTGAGAGTTGGGATGTGATTCCATGTTCTATCATATAGTTTTGGAATCTTAAGTCCATATACTCTCCACCACGATCATATTGTAGTATTTTTATCTTTTTACGTAACAAGTTTTCAACTTCAACCTTGTACTCCTTGAACTTTTCAAGAGCTTCAGACTTATGTTGCATTAGGTAAAGATACCCAAATATAGAATAATCATCTATGAAAGAGATGAAATATTCATACCCACTTTGTGCTCTTACATTCATCGAACCACAGAGGTCAGAATGTATAAGCTCTAAGGTTTCTTTGGCTCTATAACCCAATAAAAGGTCCTTTAGTCATTTTGCATTCAAGGCATGACTCACATACTGGTAAAGAGTTTCCTTCTAAACCATTTAGAAGTCCACTTTTCACCAACTTCTCAATCCTACTGAGTTGATGTGACCTAACCTTAGGTACCAAAGATGGGCATTTTTTTTAGGAGAAATTCTCGGTCTTTTTTCAATTGTTGCTGTTTTGAACATTTCAGTATTGAGCACAACTTTTATGACTAACGACCTTAGTACATACAAGTTATTTTTCATTGAACAAAAACTTAACTCCATTCCATTCTTAAAAATAAACACTTTATTCTCAGAAAAGAAAATAGAATAATTTTGTTCAATCAAATAGGAAACAAAAATTAGGTTCCTCTTGATATGAGGAACTACATATACGTTATCTAATTACATATATCGTTTCTTGTCCAAAAATAACTTAAGCCTGCCTAAAGAAACAACTGAAATGGCCTTACCAGTATCGACTCTAAGAGTCATCTCTCCAGCTTCCAACTGTTTTCAGGAACTAAATCCTTGATGGGAAGAACACACGTGATTAGTAGCTTCTGAATCAATTATCCAGGCAGAATCATCATTCTCTACTAAGCATGTCTCCAAGACAAATAAATCATACTTTGGTCTTTGGAGTTCTTTCTTTTTTGGCGAGTAGTGGGATTAGTTCCAGAACCCAAATTATAAACTCCAAATTTCATTTTAGAGGACAATCCTCATCGATGAACTTCATCAGAGTTGGCAACAATTGCTTTCTCTATGAGTCCCTTGACATTCAATGTGGACTAGAGATTATCTTGGGAATTGACACTAGTGGTTTCATTGTCATCAATCTTGTTTTGCTTGAATATTGAGAACTTTCGTTCAAACAATTCTTGCATTGATTCCATGATCTCATGTGCAATGACCATGTTCTCAAACCTTTTGGCCAACGCATCAGGTATGCTTACCAAAATGTGAACTCGGGCCCTCGAATTAGCCTTCATCTACACCTCGTATGCATTACAAACATTTCATGGTGCATCGGGGGCCGGGACTTGAGAACAATCCTCATTCATGACAACTTCGAGGTCGTTTACCACGGAAAATATTTTAATGGATTCTTTCCACGTCATGTAATTAAAACTGG
Organism: Benincasa hispida; assembly: GCF_009727055.1. Lineage (NCBI taxonomy): Eukaryota > Viridiplantae > Streptophyta > Magnoliopsida > Cucurbitales > Cucurbitaceae > Benincasa > Benincasa hispida. Next base: position 63,077,093 of record NC_052351.1, on the reverse strand, counting down.
TCAAACTTGAAAAGGAAACTAACGTAGTGGGAGGGTTATGAACCCATATGTACGCTACATGGGTTTAACAGAAGCCCAAAACATCATATCTGATGATGGTGTTGAGGATTCATTGTCTTATAAGCAAGCAATGGGAGATGTTGACAATGATGAATGGATTAAAGCCATAAAGCCATGAATCAAGTGGAGTCATGTACTTCAATTATGTTTGGTAGCTTGTAGATCAACCTGATGGGGTAAAACCTATAGGTTGTAAATGGATCTACAAGAGGAAAAGAAGTGAGATGGAAATGTACAGAACTTTAAAGCTAGACTTGTGGCAAAGGGTTATACCCAAGTTGAGGGAATGGACTATGAAGAAACTTTTTCACCTGTTGTCATGTTAAAGTCTATCAGGATTCTCCTGTACATAGCCACGTTTTATGACTATGAAATATGGCAAATGGATGTCAAGACTACCTTTTTTAATGGTAATTTTGAGGAGACCATCTACATGGCTCAACTAGAAGGATTCATTCACCAAAATCAAGAGCAAAAGGTTTACAATCTTAATCGGTCCATTTAAGAACTAAAACAAGCATCTAGATCTTGGAATATACAATTTGATATTGCGATCAAATCTTATGGCTTTGATAAAAATGTTGATGAGCCTCGTGTTCACAAATCAACAGCTCAGTAGCTTTTCTTGTGCTGTATGTGGATGATATCCTACTCATTGGGAATGATGTAGGTTTTCTGACGTTAAGAAATTGCTAACCGCCTAATTCCAAATGAAAGATTTGAGAGAGGTGCAATTTGTTCTAGGGATCCAGATCATAAAGGATCGTAAGAATAAAAGGTTTGCCTTGTCTCAGGCATCGTACATTGACAAGATGCTTGTCAGATATTCGATGCAGAATTCCAAGAAGGGTTTATTACCTTTCAGGCATGGAATTATTTTGTCTAAGGAACAGTATCCTAAGTCACCTCAAAAGGTTGAGGAAATGAGACGGGTTCCGTATGCATCGGCTTTTGGTTGGTAGCCTTATGTATGCAATGTTATGTACTAGACTTGACATTTGCTATGTAGTAGGGATTGTCAGTCGATATAAGTCCAATCCAGGATTAGATCACTGAACGGTGGTCAAAACGATCCTCAAGTATCTTCGGAGAATGAGGTACTATATGCTCGTGTATGGAGAGAAGGATTTGATCCTTACAGAATACACAGACTCTAACTTTCCGACTGATAGAGATACTCGAAAATCAACATCAGGGTTAGTGTTCAGTCTGAATGGAGAGGCTATAGTATGGCAAAGCATTAAGTAAGGATGCATCGCAGACTCCACTATGGAAGCCGAATACGTAATTACTTGTGAAGCTACTAAAGAGACTATTTGGCTTAGGAAGTTCTTTACTGATTTGGAAGTTGTTCCAAATATGTCTTTGTTGATCACACTTTATTGTGATAATAGCGGGGCTGTGGCAATTCTAAAGAACCTAGGAGTCACCGAAGAGGCAAGTACATAGAACGGAAATATCATTTAATCTAGGAGATTGTGCATCGGTGATGTGATTGTCATGAAGATCATGTCGGAGCACAATGTGCTGATCCGTTTACAAAGGCTTTTACGGCTAAAGTGTTCGAGGGTCATCTAGAGAGTCTGGGTCTACGAGATATGCGACACCTTGTCTAGGGCAAGTGAGAGATGTTACTGAGGTATAGTGTTTGCCCTAGTTTATTGTATTTTGTACTGTCTTTGTATTGTACATTAGTCTCCCAAGGCTTTACGACAAGTGGGAGATTGTTGGGAATGGTGTTCTAAATCACCTGGTAGACTCGTAGTTTGTAAACTCTATAAACATATTGTTATTAATAAAATAAGTGTTATTTTATAAGCATTTACTCCATCTAATAAACTAAGATCCAAGGTTATTTTATGTAATTTAAGCATGTATGTGGAGACATACAAGTGGATCGTATCTTAAGTGATAACCTAAATGGTCTATAGTATATAGATAAAGGAGAGATACCTTATCCTGGTGACACCACGGATACTGCATGCTTTGTAGATGTTACAAGTGTTATAAAGTGCTACAAATGATCTGATCTTGATCATTTATGTGGAGACATGCAAGCAGGGGTATCCTATACAAAGAGTTTGTATAAGACTAGACCACGAAATGATTAGTCTCTTTATATAACGCCGTTGATAATTGAGACTTACATTTCACTAGGATGGCCATAGGTGACATGACCTGAATCTTGAGTGAGTTGGAAACTCCTGCCTATGAGGGCAGTCCTTCGATTTGTATGGGTGAGATTGGCCAGATTACCAACTCAACAAACCTACCATTTGGGGATTGGGAACTCAGTTACACAAGACGGAATTCACTCATTCCCCGAAGCAGGGGCAAGTAGATCAATTGCTCCCTTAAGAGCTGATTCCGGGTCTTGAACATAGTGGCCACACCCTCTCTTGGGAAGAGAGGACTCAGTCATAGTGGGACGATGACTTATTGTTCATTAGAGGAATTAGTGATACTTAAGGAGTTAGATGTAACTACAGGGGCAAAATGATAAATTGGCTCAACTGTACTTACGAGCGATTTATGAAGGGTCATCGCACTGTTGATCGGTTATATCCAATGGATACAGAAATATATCTGTAGTGCGAAGAGTGCAACTGTCGGTCTTTAATGGAGTGGCCGATAGTTAATGAATGGTGGATATCATAATTAAAGAGTTTAGTCAGTTATTCACGTACTGTTGGAGCTTCAAGCTATAGGTCCACAAGATTCCCTTGGTAGCTCAATGGGTTTAAGTTGGGAATCAGATTTTAGGTTAGTTTGCAGTGTTAAAATTAACAAGAGGGTATTTGATTATATATGATATAACTAAATTAATTCTATTATATGTGATATAACTGATATAATGTATTTGATACATTATTTTATTGGAGGAATTATATAAATATGATTTATATTAAATACCACAAAATAGAAAAAGAACTATGGTTTATATGTTGCATATGATGCAATATTACAACTATAGGTTATAAATATAATATGATAAGTTAGTTATTGTATTTATTTATAATTTATTAATTATATGATAATTAATATTTCTTTTTCTAAATAACTATCTTGAGTGGGTGGTTATACACGGTTTATGGTAATTGTGAGATAAAAGGAAAAATTATTTTTCAAATTCATTCATTCGGTCAAAACATCTCACAGAATCATTATCGAGTAAAAAGGTTTTACTAAACGATAGTATTAGAAAGCATAAACGATCGAGTTTCGAGTTACTATATGATAGTACTCGTTACTACACGATCGAGTACCAAGTCTATACGATAGGCTTCTTCTTCTACACGATCATTTGATCGCATACTCGATCGTTTACTTCCTCGATTCCTCTATCCAAAATCATACAGAGCCCACAACTCCTGGATTCTCACACCAAAAATACCAAGGTAACCTTGTGGTGGTATCTTATTCTGTTTGAGGATCGAGGATCGAGTTATACTCGCTGGTGATCGAGGATCTTCCAGTTGCTCATTGAGATCGAGTTCTGATCGTTGCATTTGAGTTCTTGTTTGGACACGTTGGAGACTGATCAAGGGAAATACGTGAAGAAAGAGTTTTTCAAAGGTATTATACTCGATCCCCTTGTATTTACATAAGAAGCATGCTGTAATTTATTCTTTATGCATAACTGTTTCTGTATGACTGTAAATGTATGTGTTCTTTCTCAATGGAGTTTGGAACGATCCGTTTTCGCTCACTGGTTCTCTAGTTTTAGAGTTCCTTCAATTGGCATCAGAGCCAAGTTGTTCTGATATTCCAAATTCCATTGATATATTGAATTTCATTTACAGTTTTGGTGGGTTTTATGAAATCTGCAATACGTTTAAGTGTTAGGTGTATTTGTGGATGAATTTGATGAATGTTTTCGAGATAATTGCCTCTGTTTAAAGATTTCTTTACATTTACAAAGTTAATTTGTAAGGGCCCCTGCGTTTTTGGGCATAATTAATAAGCACTTGAGTCTATATTCAAGTTTTTTTGTGGTGTTTGAGTCGTTTGTGATAAAACCTCAGACCCATGGAGATGTTGTTTGCTTCAAGGAAGAAGACCAAAGGTTGGTTGCATCGTGTAGCCCTGGCTAAACGATCGATTAGATTTGGCTATGCAATCGTTGAGAAAAGTTCTACTCGATCGTGTAGTATTTGCTAAACGATCGCATGGCTAACGCTATGCGATCAAGTAAAGAGTTTACTCGATCGTGTTCCATTGGCTACTCAATCGCATGGACGCTCGGGGTAAATGATCGCCAAGTATATGATATTTGACACATGGCACGCACACTAACCGATTGTGTAGACCAGCATGCTCATCGCATAGTCACTGGCTACTTGATCACTCAGTATACGATACTTAATGCTTGTTCCTTGATCGTTTAGTCAATCATGCTTCATTGCATAGTCGTTGTCTACTCGATTGCATGGCATGCGTTGCTCGATGTGTGCTGCACGATCGTGTGGCCTTCATGCTCATCGTATAGTCCAAAGGCACTTGATCCACACTATACGATTGTTTATACTTGATAAACATTACTCAAAGATTTGAAGGAGATACTACACGATCATGTGACGAGGCTTCGCTCAGGCAGTTCAAGACTCAGTTCGCCTGTTTGAACCGGTTGACTCGATGCTTTTTGTAATAGTTAGTTTTATTTTTCGGTTTTAAGGCTAATTATCCCGGTCCATCATTTTTTATTTAATATAAATGTGATGTATGTTAGTTTATATGCCATATAGATTTAAAACCCACCATATGTTATGATTTATTCATGCATCATCTTTATATTATAAGTATTATAATATAGTAGTTTGCATGATTAAATTACTTTAAAGCATGCTCATGCATCATATAATATAAGAGTTATAATATATGCATGTATTAAGCATATCCATGCATCATCTTTATATTATAAGTGTTATAGTATAAGGGTGTATGAAAGCATGTATGCTTAGTTCATTACTCATGATATATAAAAGTTATATATTAGTAATGAATGAACATTACATGGAGCATGACACTTAGGTTTATTTATAAAAGTTATAAATACCTTATGGATGTCTAGTTTAGCAATATGATTTTGATTGTTTCATTCTTTATAAGAGTTATAATTAATGAAATTAGAATTAAAATTAATAAGAAAGAGTTGCATGCAAACTTAGGTAAAATCATTTTTAAAAGAGTTTTAAAATTTGATTGAGATAGACCTAAGATCACGGTTCTAATGAGATTAGATACCTAAGTTTAATCTTTTAAATTGGTTTAATAGGATTAAATTGATTTGAATAAAAGATTAAATTTGTAATAAATCTATCTATAAGGGATGTTTTGTCTAAGGCGGGTTCTGGCTAGGCTGGGGTATTTAAGCTGACGAAAACAGAACACCCCTACTTGGAAAGGTGAATTATAGATTTTCTACAAGCATGCAATTGTTGATTAATATTTGTTAAGGTGTTTAATGAATGTTGATCAAAGTTGTTTAACTTTCCAAAGTAAGTGTTACTTTTGGGCAAACTTAAACAGTCACTTAGTAAAAATAATTAGCCGTATTCTTTTAAGTAAATTAAACCCTAGGTTGTTAAAATACTCAGTGGGAGGAAAAGATATATATGATATGTCAATTCCATTCATGTTTCTCCCTTAATGTTCACACCGTGAGATTCATGCTTGGCCTCGTAGTGCCTTGGAAGCATCCCCCTTCGGATGGTGTTTGCATGGGTCAATATCGAGGTGAATGGAGAAAGTATTTATAGTAAGTGGAAGAAGTATGTGTGTCAACATGTCCTGCAGTCTCTTTCATTGGTTTGCACCGTGAGATCTTCTTGCATGGCCTTGAGGTACTCTGGGAGCTTCCCCCTTCGGATGGTTTGTGTAGTTGGTCAATATCAAGATGAACTCCAAAAATGGATAGGGTCAATTTAGTTTTTGCTCCAATTGATTTTTCCCTTCGGTTGCCTGCTTGGGGCAAAACTCTAGGATCTAAAATGAAGGGACACATTTACGGGAAATTGTTAAGCAAGTTAATGATTTCTTGACCAAATTAATGATGGCTAATCGTTAGAGAAATAAGAGTTATTTTGGTGTAATGGTTAGTTGAGGGTGTCTCAGTTCAATGGAGGGATAAGTTGACTACTCTTTGGTGTCTTTTGTCCTAAACCACTGAAGCGTCATTGCAAAAATAGATGTATTATGGGGTTCATTTAGATTTTGCTAAACCTGATTAGATTTATTTTAAAAGAGTTATGCTAAAATCTAACGTAGATCAATATGTTTGTTTTTCAGCAAAATGTCAATGTTTGATTTTCTGTTAGTTGCCTTTTCTACTTTGACCGATTTTACTTACATGACGTGGAAAAAGTCTATTAAAACATTTTTCGTGGCAAACGACCTTAAATTTGTCATGTTTGAGGATTGTCCTCAAGTCCTAACCCTTGATGCATCATAAATTGTTCGTAATGCATATGAGGTGTGGATGAAGGCTAATTCGAAGGCCCGACTTCACATTTTGGCAAGCATACTTGATGCATTAGCCAAAAGGGTTGAGAACATAGTCATTGCAAGTGAGATCATGGACTCGTTGCAAGAATTGTTTGAACATAAGTTCTCACTTTTTAAGCAAATTGGGGTTAATGACAATGAAACCAATGGTGTCAGTTCTCAAAATAATATCCAGTCCTTCTTGAATGTCAAGGGACTAACAGAGAAAGCAATTGTTGCTGACTCTAATGAAGTTCATCAACGAGAATTGTTCTCTGAAATGAACCTTGGAATTTATAATATAGGTTCTGATATTGATCCCACTACTCTCTAGAAAAGGAAGAAATTCGAAGACGATATATGTGATTTATTTGTCTTGGAGACATGCTTGGTAGAGAATGATGATTTTGTCTAGATAATTGATTTAGGAGCTACTAACCACGTGTGTTCTTCCCATCAAGGATTTAGTTCCTAGAAATAGTTGGAAGCTGGAGAGTTGACTCTTAGAGTCGGTACTGGTGAGGCCATTTCAACTGTTGCTCTAGGGAGGCTTAAGTTATTTTTTGGACTGGAAAATGTTTATGTAGTTCCTCATATAAAGAGGAACTTAATTTCTGTTTTTTGTCTGATTGAACAAAATTATTCCATCTCCTTTTATGAGAATAAAGTGTTTATTTTTAAGAATGGTATAGAGATTGGTTTTGGTTCAATGGAAAATAACTTGTATGTACTAAGGTCGTTAGTCATAAAAGCCTTGCTTAATACTGAAATGTTCAAAACAGCAACAACTGTAAAAAGACCAAGAGTTTCTCCTAAAGAAAATGTCCATCTTTGGCATCTAAGGTTAGGTCACATCAATCTCAATATGATTAAGAAGTTGGTGAAATATAGACTTCTGAATGGTTTAGAAGAAAACTCTTCGCCAGTATGTGAATCTTGCCTTTAAGGTAAAATGACCAAACGACCTCTTACTGGAAAAGGTTATAAGCCAAAGAAACCTTGAAGCTTATACATTCAGACCTCAATGGTCCGATGAGTGTAAGAACACGAGGTGGGTATGAATATTTCATCTCTTTCATAGATGATTATTCTAGATATGGGTATCTATACCTAATGCAACATAAGTCTAAAACTCTTGAAAATTTCAAGGAGTATAAAATTAAAGTTGAAAAATTGTTCAGGTAAAAGGATAAAAACACTACGATCTGATCATGGTGGAGAGTATATGGACTTAGAGTTCCAGAACTATCTGATAGAACATGGAATCACATCTCAGCTCTACACCTTAGCAGAATGGTGTATCAGAAAGGAGAAACAGAACCCTGTTGGACATGGTTCGGTCTATGATGAGTTATGCTCATCTTCCAAACTCACTTTGGGGATATGCAGTAGAGACTGCAGTTTACATTTTGAACAATGTTCCCTCAAAAAATGTTTTTGAAACACCTTTTGAGTTATGGAGAGGTTGTAAAGGTAGTTTACGCCACTTCAGGATTTAGGGATGTCCAGCCTACGTGCTTGTGGCTAACCCTAAAAGTTAGAACCTCATTCGAAAGTATGCCTATTTGTAGGTTACCCCAAAGAAATGAGAGGTGGATACTTCTATGATCTAAGTGAAAATAAAGTGTTTGTATCGACAAACGCTACCTTCTTGGAAGAAGACCACATAAGGGATCATAAGTCACGAAGTAAACTTGTTTTAAGTGATATTTCTAATGAGACTGCTGAGACTTCAACATAAGTTATTGAATAGGCTGTTGGATCAACAAGAGTTGTTGATGTCAGTTCATCTAGTCAACCATCTCAAGAGTTGAGATTGCCTCGACGTAGTGGGAGGGTTGTGAACCCACCTGTAAGCTACATGGATTTAACAGAAGCCCAAAACATCATATCTGATGATGGAGTTTAGGATCCGTTTTTTTATAAGCGAGCAATGAAAGATGCTGACAAAGATGAATAGATTAAAGTCATGAATAAGAAATTGGAATCATGTACTTCAATTCTATCTGGGAGCTTGTAGATCAACCTGACGGGGTAAAACTTATAGGTTGTAAATGGATCTACAAGAGGAAAAGAAGTGTAGATGGAAAGATACAGACCTTTAAAGCTAGACTTGTGGCAAAGGGTTATACCCAGGTTGAGGGAGTGGACTATGAAGAAGCTTTCTCACCTGTTGTCATGTTAAAGTCTATCACTATTCTTCTGTCCATAGCTACATTTTATGACTATGAGATATTGCAAATGGACGTCAAGACTGCCTTTTTGAATGGTAATCTTGAGGAGACCATCTACATGGCTCAACTAGAAGGATTCATTCAACAAGATCAGAGCAAAAAGTTTGCAAGCTTAATTGGTCCTACAAGACCAATGATCTTATATTCATTCAACTAATCGGTCCTACAAGAGCAATGATCTCGGCCCAACCTTGGACATAGCCATTGGACTACTGTTAAGAACGTTCTCAAATATCTTCGGAGAATGAGGGACTATATGCTCGTGTATAGTCCTAAGGATTTAATCCTTACAGGATACACTGATTTGGGTTTTTTGATGTAGATTCTAAGAAATCTACTTCAAGATCAGTATTCACTCTAAACGAAGGAGCAATAGTGTAGACAAACAGAGTTGTATTGCTGATTCCACGATGGAAGCTGAATACGTAGTTGCATGTGAAGCAGCTAAAGAAGCAGTATGGCTTAGAATATTCCTGATAGATTTTGAAGTTGTTCCAAATATGCATTTGTCAATCACCCTATATTGTGATAACAGTGGAGCAGTTGCCAACTCAAAGAAACCTAAGAGCCACAAGCATGGAAAACACATCGAGTGAAAGTACCATCTCATCAGGGAGAAGTACACAGAGGAGACGTGATTGTCATGAAAATACCTCTAAGGACAATCTTGCTGATCTATTTACGAAGGCCCTCCCAGCTAAAGTGTTTGAGGGTCACCTAGTAAGACTAGAACTACGAGCTTCATAAATCTAGGGCAAATGAGAGAGTGTCAAGGGTATATAAATGCTTTAGTTTATTGTATTTTTTCTCTCTTTTTCTCAATTATATATTTGCATCCCATTGAAGTTTTAGTCCAAGTGGGAGATTGTTGGGTCCTAAAACTTGCAGTTTGTATTATATGAAACATATTCTATTTTCCATAAAAGTATTATTGAAATTGCATTCTATTATAAAATCCAATAAATGAACTCATGGCTATAGTATGAATACTTGAGGATCAAGTTATAGTATATAGCCTAAAAGGTCTATAAGTATATAGATGAGATTGGGTACCTCATCCTGGGGACACTATGGATGCGACCCACTTTGTATACTGATACAAACGATGTGATCCCGAAATCGCTCATATGGAGACATACGAGTGGGGGCATCCTATGCAAAAGACGTTTTCATGAGATCGAACCACAAAATAATCACTTTTCTTTATAACGATCGTTTACTATTAAAACTGACAACTTCAATTTGATGACTTAGGGAAACTTGATCTTAATCTTTGATCTGCATATGTGAGAGTAGTTCAATAGCACTGCTAAGTAAGCCTCCCATTTTGGGGATAAAACCAGATAAATAGCTAGGGACATAGTTCTACAAGGTGGAATTCACTCTTACCCATTTAAGGGTTAGCAAATAGGTTGTTCTCTTAAGTACTGATTCCTGATCTTGAACAAAGGGGCCCCACCCTCTCATGATGGAGAGGGACATGGTTTATTAGTTGGACTATAAACCAATTTTTCAATAGAGAATTAGTGGTGACTTAAAGAGCAAGATGTATTTATAGAGATAAAACGGTAATTTTGACTTAGCTGTAAATACGAACGATGTGAATGATCGACTTACTAATTATGGTTAAATCAAGTGGACAGAAATATATTTACAGTGAGGAGAGTGCAACTATCGAGCTATAGTGGTATGTCTCGATAGTTAACGAATATTGATTAAATCGGATTAAAGAGTTTAATCGATTAATCTCAAATAATTGGAGTTCATGATCTATAGGTCCATAAAGTTCCTCTACTAGCTCGTAAAAATTTAAACCTTGGATTAAAATGTTGAGTGAATTTGAAATGTTCAAATTAAATTTTTTAGGGTTTGGATTTGAAATGTTCAAATTCATTTTAAGGATTTGGATAATTATATTCAATATAATTAACGTTTATATTTATTGAAATTGAACGTATTTGGAGAGTTAAATATATTTAAATAATGATTTAAATATTGATTACATGAATAGGATTCATGCTTAAAATTAGGTGTTTTATTAATTTAATATTTGATATTAAAAATATTATTATTTAATTAATTAAATTTGTTCAATTAATTATTCATTTCATTTTTTTTTTTGGAAAAAAGAAGAAATTTAATTTTAGAAATTGAATTTAACTTAGATTTAATTTAGTTTTAAATTAAATTTATGAGAATTTAAAAAGGGTATTAGTCAAAGTGGATTTATCCCCAAATTAGAATTTGAGTGGATTGATCCATAAATTAATACCTAGCCCACTTGGATAGAGTGCTAATTGAAGTATCAATCAGCTTGTCCTTGTAGTGCTTGCATCAGTAATTTGAATAAATACTTGAATTATCAGATTTTAGAGGTATGCAATTTGACTTTTTTTAGAAAGAAAACTCTATAAAAAAAATTTCTCTTAAACCATCTCCAATCCACTCTCAATTCCTTCTCAATTCAGAATTCCACCACTCATTCCAAAACTGAGAATAGTAGAGAAAATACTCTTGGTGGTTTACTGAAGAAATTGAAGGTTATTTTCGTGGATATAGCAATGATCAAGTGGAAATCTACAAAGGTATTCAAGTTGAAACCCTTTTTATTGAAACTATGATTTTTAGCATGCTTATCACTCAAATTAAGTGTAATTACTGTTAGCTTCCATTTATGCATGTTTACTCTATCAGTATCCTCATCTTTTTTTTGTAGAAAGCTCAACTAAAATTTCGAGGATGAAAGTTTTCTAAGGGGAAGGTAAATTGTAAACCTTAGAACTTAACTCCCTAGTTAACATGCTTGAGATTCATAGTTGTTGTTGTTGTTGTTATGTTGTCATAAGGTGTTCTAAAAGAATGCTTGTGGAGTTAAATTTATTTTTTTAAGTGTTTAAGCTCCCAAAAAGGAAGAACCAAGTTGTAGTTGAAAATTATTCTAAGTGTAGGAAAAGGTAGCTCTTGGGTCAAATGAAAATTCTAACACTCAACCAAAATTTGAGAAGTTCTTGAGAATAAGGAGGCTAGGCATGGAACCTTTGCATGGCAAGCTTAGGCGATGACCTTGGTGGGCAAGTCATAGCCCTAGGCGAGGAGATTGGGGAGATTGGTGAGTGGTAGGCGGTGGCATAAAGGATAGCTTGGGCGATGGAAGTGAGTCATGGCCGTGAGACTTGGGCGTGAATTTAAGCAATTCTAAGCATTGGTATGCTAAGGAAACAAATTTGTTCAGCCTACTTAGTGGACTAAGTGTCACAATTAAGAGCTTAAGACAAGAGTTAGTGGCATGAGGTGTCACTTAATTACGCAAAGTAGCTATGCAAGAGCAAGTGTAAATAAAGGTTGAAAAAAAGGGTTTTGCCATTTTGCTCGTGCCAAAGAAGATGGTTTGTAGCCAAAGTGAAGATCAACCAATGAAAAAGAAGACCTAGGGTTGCTGAGAGGAAATTCCCATGGATTGATGATGAAATCTTAAAGAAACTGAAGCGTGCTCTAATCTTTAGACCATCCAGAGCAAGTTGTGAAAATTGGTGGTTTTTGAGCTCATCAAGAAAAATTAGAAGCTCAACTTTTGAGGTAAGGTATTTTAAATAATGTGTAAGAAGTTCATAGAAGGAAGTTTTGAGTTTTAATCAAAATATTTTGAGTTATAAGTGCTGGAATTTGAAACAGGGTTTTGGTTGAACAAACAGACAACTAAATGGGTTAAACAAGCAAGTAGCTGGCCTAGGTGGGGAGAGGTAGTCGATCACACTAAGAGATAGGTAGGGTGCCTGTCACGCACGCCCATTGCACGCCCACACAACTAGGAAAGCAACCAGTCGATCGCCTAGCAGAAGGGCAATCTGTCACATAGTCTCCGTGTGCCCCTAATGTCAGTCGACATACACTGCTGCCGAGTGTGCCTTTGACCCGAATGCTCGTGCACCTGTTTGCCACCCACGAGAGACCACCCAACTGTCCTATGCACGTGCCTGAAGGTCTAACGAGCATGTTTCAGTGCACTCACCTAGTGTCAGTATGTGTGCCTTTGCCATCCAACCCATGTTGGGAATGTCCTAGAACTCGCAGTTCATAAATTTCTTGTTAAACATTCTATTTATCAATAAAATAATATTGAATATCTTATTTGATAAAGTTGTTGATATTTCATTCTATTATGAAAATCCAATAAACATATCCATGGCTAAAGTAACTTTATATGGTGACATAAACAAGAACAAGTTAATAGTATATAGCCTAAATGGTCTATAAGTATATGGATGAAATTGGGTATCTCATCCTGGTAACACTATTAGATGCGGCCCATTTTTGTATGGTAATACAAATGATGTGATCCACAGATCATTCATGTAAAGACATGTGAGTGGAGGAATTCTATGCAATGAATTTGCATAAAGACTGGACCTTGAAATAGTCACTTTTCTTTATAACAACCGTTTACTGTTAAAACTGACTATTTCATACTAAAATAAACCTAGGATAACTCAATCCTGAGCTAGCTATGAACTCCTATGTATTCGAGATTATCCTTTGATCTGTATGGGTGAGAGTAGTCTAACAGCACTGCTCAATAAGCCTCCCATTTTGAGGATAAGACCAGATAGATAGCTGGGGACATAGCCTTGCAAGATGGAATTCACTCCTACCCGTCTTAGGGTTAGTAGATAGGTTGTTCTCTTAGATGCTGATTCTTGGTCTTGAACAACGGGGCTTCGCTCTCTTGTGATAGAAAGGGACATGATTCATAAGTGGTATTATGAATCAGTTATTCATTAGAGGGTCAGTGCGAGCTTGAGAAACAAGATGTATTTACAGGGGTAAAATGATAATTTTGACCCGGCTATAAATATGAATGACCTATGAAGGATCGACTTAGCGATTATGGTTAACATGGACAGAAATACATTTATAGTGAGGAGAGTGCAACTATTGAGCTATAGTGGCGTGCCTTGATAGTTAACGAATAGCAATTAATTCGATTTGAAAAGTTTAACCAATTAATTACAAATCGTCGGAGCTCATGATCTGTAGGTTCATTAGGTCCCTTTACTAGTTCATAAATTGGAATAATAAACTGAGTATTGATTGGATGAAATTTGAATTTAGGGTTATGAATTTGAAATGCTCAAATTCAATTTTAGGGTTTTCAATTGATTGTATACGATACAATTAAAACATTTAATTTAGTTGAAATTAAACAAAATTGGAGAACCAATTAATATTTAAATTATGATTTAAATATTAATTATATGAAATTGAATCATATTGGTGGAATTGGTGTTTTATTAATTTAATATTAAGATATTATTTTAATAAGTTTTAATTAAAAGATTTAATTAAAATTGGAATTAATTTTATTTAAATTAATTATTTAGAATTAATTTTATAAAACTAAATTTTAAATAAAATAGTTTTTTTTAAATTAAAAATCAATTTAATAGAAATTGATTTGAGTTAGTGGACTTTTCCCAAAAATTAGAAAAATCCACTAACCTCATTTGGGTGATTAATCACCCAAATCCACTTTGATCTTCAATTAAACTCCAAGTAGGAGTTGCTCTACATGAAACACTCTTTCCTGCATGAATTGAGCCTATATATTGAAGCTTCATGCAAGGAATTGGGAGAGCAATATGAGTTTCACACCTGAGTTGCTGGAAAATTGAAAAACCACAAAACCCACATAAGTTCATCACAAATTCAGCTCAATTTGAGTGTTTCCACCACACATTCCTTCTTGAGATTAGTGGAAAAGATCTTAGTGGTGTATACTTGAAGAAACAAGCTCAAATTCGTGGAAATTCTGTTGAATTCGTGGAGAGATCTATAAAGGTAATGTTTTGCTCAAACCCTCTTATGAATATCTCATGAGTAGCATGTTTAAAACTCAAATTAAATGTAGTTAGAGTACTTATTGATTATGAATTCTTCCATTCCATGTTATATTACTCCTTCAGCCCATTGGTGTGCCTAAGGTATCGTCAGCTTGGTATTGACACAATATTTTTATTTATAGTGTGGGTATGCCTTTGTTGAGACTCTTAAGCAATATTATGGATATTAACCTACTAAGATACATAAATGAGGACTCTATGAAGAGTATAGGGCCTATTTGAATTAAAGTGAAAATGGCCTAAAGGCTAAATCAGCTAAAGCCACTAAAGCTCAAGGTGAGTAAGTATCATTGACCAAGAGTTATTTATTTGTATAACAGGTCAAACGGAGATTGGAAGGGCCTATAGACCTTTGAGAGCTAGCCTAGTAACAGTGAGTGACAAATTTTATAAATGATATTCTTAAATTGCTTTCTATGCAAATGTTTTATGAATATTGTACTTCAAGTGCTTTCAAGCATGGTTTCTGTGGAATGAATGATTTATCTAGCATGACGTTTAAAGCATGAAAAGCATGAGTTTTCATTTGGAAGCTATAAGCTTCAATGTTTTGAGATTATGAGTTCCTTATAAAAGAAAAGTATATGTATATTTCCATATGATGATTCAAGTATGATTTTGTTGATGCAAGCATTCCTGATGTATTTATGAAGTTTATATGATGTTATCTATCTTTAATGCCATGTTTTCTGAGGAATGCTGAATGACTTTAAATGCAAAGTATGTTTTACTTAAAGCTTGATTTTAGTACTTTAGTTATGAATTCCCCATACTGAAGAAGATGAAGGTATCTAAGACCCTGGTACTGAAGAAGACGAAAGCACTCAGGGCTTGCATTATACCCTAATGTTGAAGGAGACGGGGGTATCTAGGGAAGGTTCTTGGGACCCACTTTAGCACACATGAAGACTTTGGGTCCTGTGCTAGGGTGCTATTAGCTTTTGGGGCATCTCTATGTGCATGGATGATTATTTCGACGTTGTTGGTGATGTAGAAATTCCACCTCAGCTAAGGTTATCGACGTTGAGAGTGTAAGCAAAAGGAACTCCACCCAACTAAAGTTTAAGGGTACATGACTGTTTTATGAGAAGTGCAAAGTGGACGACATGTTTTCAGGGTTTTCCGATGTATTATGAGATGTTTGATGCTTTAATATATATGAGTTTTAAGTTAAGCATGTTTTAGCCCTAAAACTAAGAAAGCATTTCCTGTTGTTGGTTATTTTATATATTCTCCAGCATAACTATGCTTATGAATGTTTATTTTAAAATAACCACTCATTAGAATTCCAACTCACTTTTCAAAATATTTTTCTCCCCAGGTAGTGGTCAAACTATCGGAACCTAGTTTACAGTTGCCGATCTACCACAAGATAGTAGATCCTTAATAGACTCTGGAGATTTCTTAGGTTTTGGTCATGTCTTTACTAGTTTTGAATTTTATGTCCATGTAATTATATTTTTAGTCTATGATGTGCACTCTGGTTGTAAACACATGTAAATAAGTTGATGAGGTTTTAAGCCCATCAGGAAATGAGAAAGTTCGGTGGTTACTCCATAAGTTTAAGTCGAATTGCATGAACTATATCTATTTATATACTTGTCTATCAGGTGATCTAAGAGCAAGGAAACATGTTACAGGTTCCAGTTGAGTAGTAGATATCTTAATAGGGTTGGCATTTGCTGTCTTCACATTTCTTTCCAGGTTAAAAAGGTAGCTTAGGAGGGGATGTGACAGTGTAGTTGGGCTAAAGTTGTTAATCAAACTTGTATGAACTTTAAGATGGCTTGTAATAGAATAAGTTGTTTTTAAGTTGAGATGTCTACTTGGTTAAATAATTGTTAGGAAAAACAAGTTAAAGTGGACAATAAATATCACAAAAGGGTGGTATTTGTTGTCTTCATACCTCCTTCTAGGAGAAAGAGGTAAAGATGGAAGGGGGTTTGACATTCTAAAAGTATATCTGTAGTTTCAAAATATTGATTTAAGCTTTTCAGTCTGTTAATGCTTAACTAGTCACTCATTGGGCTTTCCAACTCAAGTTTTTTAAATGTTTTCTCCCCTCAGATAGTGGTCAAGTTCCCAATGCTTAGCTTATTGCAGTCAATCTCCACTACTTCAAATTGTTAGATAGATCAAAGTTCTCTTAAGTCTTGGACTTGTACTTTGTTTGTCTTTATGTTTTGTAGCATACTAGTGGGAGTTGAGTGAGACCTTCTAGTTGTGTACATGATGTAAATTTGTCTATATGTTGGACTCAAGCATGTGATGTATGGAGTTTCTATTTCCTTAAATGCTAAGCTATAAGATGGAAGTGTGTTGTATGTATATATATAATTGTTTATCAGGCAAAGTAGGTGTACAAGTTACAGGTGTGCAACAGATGCCATAAGAGGATTCATATTTGCTGTCTTCACATCCCTTTCTAGGTTAAGAGGGTAGTGTGAGAGAGACTATGAAAATTTGAAATCAATTTCCCTATTGGCTTTAATCACAGAATCTTGGATTATACTAATTCTTAACTTTTGAGATTATTTAGCTTTCATTCAGTCCAACATGCCATATGCTGTAGTCATGTCGTTTATCTTTTAATCTAGACATACAATATATAAATTAAGAGATGAATTTAAGCCATCTCTCTAATTATAATTCATTAATCACATAATTAATAAACAATTCATGAATTGGCAATAGAATATTGAGAACATTTCTCAATTGAAAGACAAATTTATAACACTGTTGTAATGTGTCAACGTTACTTTTCCATGTAATATTCTTATCAAATCATTAACTTATATCGTAAGCAAAAGTAAAGAATCGTGAGAGAAACAGACACAAATTAAATTATATACATAAAAAATATTATTTGACTAAATGCAATCAATCATCCATTCAAGTTCAACATAATTTTATTTCAAAAAAACTATTGAGTTAATATGAATCTCATTCATATTAATTAATAATTTCTATTGCTATAATACTTTAGTAATTTAGAATAAAAGCCACCATAAGATAGTCAGTTACTCCTTCACTGAATTGAGACATTCTCAACCAAATATTATACTAAAATAACTCTTATTCCTATAATATTTAGTTATCATTAATGAATTCTTGTAAGTTTAACCCATTATTTTGGAAGTTATAATTTTTCCACAACAAGCCTGTTATAGCGAAGGACAATATTGAGAACAAAAATTATAATTCTATCTTTTTCAAGAGTTAACCTTGATATCGACCCATGCAAATATCTTCCATAGGGATGCTCCCAGGGTGCCACGAGGCCAAACATGAATCTCACATTGTTAACTAATGATGGAGACCATGAGATGTGTTGACACATATTCCTCTCTCACTAAGTATTTTAATACCAAGGGTTTAAAACTTAAGTAGATTAGGCTAATTCATTTATCTATTTGAATATTGTTTTCCCAATATAATATTTATATTGGATAGTTTTACTATAATGTTTTAATTAATTAAACATTTGAAAAATTAAAACATATTGCATGCTTAATAAAATATTGAGTAATTCAACCCCCAGCTAGGGTTATTCTCTTACGGTCAGCTTAAATACTCCAATCCTAAACAGGGTTCCCTTATAGGTAATATTTATTATTGATCTTTTATTTTCTCATTTTAAAATCCTATTAAAACAAAATAAAAGATTTACTTTAAATATACTTCTCATTAGAAATAAAACTAAAGATGAATTAACATTTTAACTATTTAAAACAAACTAATTAATTTTATCCTGTAAGCATGCAACTTTATTATATGGATATTATTATTAACTAAATATAACTATTATATATTAAAAAATAACTATCATATTACATGCATATCATTTTCATTAACATACATAATATAACTCTTATATTATTATTAATGAAAAACTATACAGTAGGCATGTTTTTAATCATACACTAAAATATATAATATCACACTTATATTACAAACATGCAAACTATATAATAAAATCATACATATACATACTTTAGAAATTAACATAGACTTTAAATATAACATTTATATTTAAATATGATGTATGACATGTTTAGCCTATAGTGAGATTTTTAACTATATGACATACTTTATGTAACATATAACTAATATAATTAAACATACATCTTATGCACATTGAAACTATATTATAGCAATAATAGACCAAATATTAGCAACCTAATAAAACCATTAAATTAAATTACATTAGTTTAATTTAAAACACAAAAAACTACCTTCAAAAGTTGGAAGAAAACCGCCACCTTCGTGCTGGAAGAAAACTGCTAAGTTCATGTTGGAAGGAAACTACCATGACCTTTCCATGACAAGCAAACAATGACAAACAGCAATCAAGAGCTTTTAAACGCGCACAAAAGATGATGGACGGCAAAAATCTGCACAAAAACCTCTCAAGCCTTGCACCTCTGTTTCTAGCCTTTTTCATAGCAAACACTTTCCTACGAATGAATTGGACTTATAAACTTAATTTGTATAACAAATTCCTAAAACAACGGGCCTTTACATTGATCAAATCAACAAAATTTGTAAATCTATATATCAATTTTTAAAAACATCTATCTTGCAAAACCCACATTCAAAATGCAATAAGCTACCAATCATTCAATTCTGCATAAAATTCAAAAAAAAAAAAAAATCAAAAGCATGATTTGGCTTTACCAAATGAATGGATCAAATCTACAGTGGAAGCGAGTAAACATTTTGTTTTTGTTTTTGTTTGAAAATTGAAACACAAAAAAGAAGAAACAGTACATACATTACACATTTTTAGAGGTTAGGCATTAAAATTCAGGGAACAAGAAAATATTGACTTTTGAAGAACCTTTCTTCTCGTTATCCACAATGATGATCTTTTTCTCTCGAACGAAACTCCATAGCAACGAATTTTCCATGAACAGAACGGTGACACCACCATAAAGTCTTTCTCACTATTCTGATCTTGGCAAGGACCGCATTGTGAGAATTGACTTTCAAAAGAGAAGGAAATTTTGTAGGTGTAGGATAGCTTTTTCAAAGAAACCATTTCTCTGTAATATCAAGATTGAGAGCGACTATAAGAGGGAGAGAGAGCGCATAACCATTCTATAGGAAAAAAATTCATCATTGTTCAACATGAAATGGGATGAAAATAACCACCCACTCCATTCTCTCTTTAATTAAATTAAACTATTTAATTTAATTGAAAATCAATGCAATAAACTAGTATCTATAAAAACAAGGGCTTCTTTCTTGTTTTCAAGAAAATGCCTTTTAGTAATAAGACGATAGGAGTGAATAAGTTGTTCCAATGCACTCTCTATAGGTCTCTTGTCACTAATCTGAATTTATAGTTTGTTCACGAATGTCCAGTCAGAAGCCGAAGGCTAATTACATTAGCTAACATACATTATTATTGGGATGTTAGCTGAATGGCTTGAAGAATAAGAAGAAGAACTCGTAAGGAATCTCTACGTCAGTGCCAACTCATACTGTATTGCCAGCTTTCCTGCTTCTTTGCCTTACAATGCTGCCTGATAGTTCACAGCAACAACAAATATGCGCCTTGAAGTTAACTAAGGAATTCCCCAAGACCTTCTGTACGTTAGATTGCTAATTTGACATTGGATGTGCGCTAATTAAGTATAGTGACCGTGGATATATGACACCAACAACTAAATCTTAACTCGAAGTTAACCCTATTGAGGGTCTTTCATCGATCTTTAGGTATGGTTGACTTGATTGATTAGGCTCACCGGCCTTAGCCTAGATTGGACAAGTCAACTTCCCTTAATAAAGGACATAAGCTCACCAACCGAAATGAATTTGACTGAGAGGGGAAACCCCTAAAAGATGAACAAAGCGAGCTGAGTTGCCCATGCTTTATCCATCTGACCTACTCCATAATTCTCTACTTCGCGAGAATAACCAAAGATACAAGTAATTCGCACTAGTCATAAAAGCAACTAGTTTTAATATGGAAATTGATATTTGACTAAATAATTTGTTGTATATAACTTAAGATTTACATAGAGAATTTATAGAAAGGACGATAACCTAATTATAGCTCGATAACCCAATTACAGCCTAAATACATAAATTAAGGCCTAAAGTATCTCAACACCCTCCATTAAACTCAAGGTGATAGAAACAACTTGAGCTTGTAAGTAGATAAACTGAAACAACTGGATGAAAAAAGCTAAAGAAGCAATTCTAAATCAAAACACGGTAGATCTGGGCGGGAAGTAGAAACCCATAAAGAACTGGAACACAGAGAAATTCTAGGCTGGAAACAGAAACTCACAAACTTCTAGGTTGGAAACAGAGACCCTTAGAAAGATCTAAAACAAAATCCACGAACTTCTAAGCTAAAAACAGAGATCTATGAATGCCAGATTCGAAAACGGAATAGAACAAAGTTGAAACCTATTAACAAAGACAAACCAAAATTAGGCTTAACTGAACCAAACCAAAACTAGGCTTGTCAAAAGCAAAGTATCCAATGGGTTTGGGTTTTGTTTTGCAGCAGATCTGGGCAAGCATCGAGTGATGGAGCATTGAGTAGGGGGAGCATCGAGTGGGGGAGCATGAGTAGGGGAGCATCGAGTGGGTGAGCATCGAGTAGGTGAGCATCGAGTAGGGGATCGAGGATCGAGTTTTGGACCGAATCGAGTTCTGGACCGAATCGAGTCCTGGACCGGATCGAGTTTTGAACCATATCGAGTTCTTCACAATGGGGATCAATAAGTGGGTTTTGCGGCATCGAGTGGGTGAGATCTGAGATGTGGAAGAGAGGCTGGGCAACGACAGATTTGGGCAGATGTTGAGCGAATCGGAGATGGATTAGTGCGTAAGTCTACCTCTGTCAATAGATGTAGAGATCAAACAATAACGACGACTGGAAAGTGGAAAATTTTAGAGATTGGGCTCTAATACCATGTGGAAACAGATGTTTGATTGAATAAATTCTTGTATATTAACTTGAGATTTGCATAGGAAATTTATAGAAAGGACGATAACTTAATTATAGCCCGATATTTCAATTATAGCCTAAATACATAAATTAAGGCCTAAAATATCTCAACAACATTCTCATATGCTTCCTAGCCAGAAAGGAAGGACTTATAGGTAAGTAACCTTTATGACATACCCAATAGCTTTTTCGAAAGGGTCCTACTACTTCTGTTCATGAGCAATCTAAAAGGATAAGGCCAATGGCATAACAAACACTCATGTAGTTAAAGAGCTACTACCTAGTGAGGTTCTTTCAAAATAGTTATTAATAATGGCTAGTTGACCAAAGCCAATCTCCTAAAAAGTCCCAAGTCTAGAAGTATGATATATGTTGTAGATTCGCCAACGAGGAAGTAGTCGATTTGCTTGATTACGTCTACTTCTAAGACATAGTACTTTCTACTCCTACATCAATTGATTTGTCACCATAGCTGAAACGCATTTAAAAAGTGTGTTTTCTGGGCTTAGAATTTAGTTAACTTTATGCTTAATTTGAGATCTTTGATGCTTTTATTGTTTGATTGTAGGAAATCGAGAAATTGGATGAGAACAAGCAATTTTGGAAGATTAATGACCAAATTACCCCCAAGAAGGTCAAAGTTTTGACCTAGGGTAATGATCAAAGGAGAAAAAGAAAAGAAAATGCGGAATTCGAAGGCAGGATAGTGTTGAACAAGCGTTGCAATGTTGCACCGTGATGCTTCAAGGTAGAGAGCTCATAGAAATAGGGCAGTGTTGCAACATTGTGATTAGAAGAGGTGTGCTACGGATAAATTAATGTCAGCATTGCAACGCTGCGACTGCTGTCTATACAAGCAATTTATGGCCGAGACGATTTGGGGAGGTCGATTAGAGGCCAACGGAAGCACTTTTAGGGCTATTTTGGGAGCGTAAAGCAATATTTTTGTGAGACCTCCTTGAGGAGTGTAATTCTAGATAGAGGTGGCATCTCAGAGCTTCAAAGGAATGAAGATTTGAAGAGATTGTTGGGTTACGATTTTGGATTCGAGGACGAGAGTCAAGAACACGACTTGCAGTTTTTCCCTCTTTTACTTTTTATCCTTTGTATTTGAAAACCTCATGAATGGTTTATGTTTATGTTGTAACCATGAGTGACTTATTTGTGTTTCTAGAGTGTTGATCTAGTTTTATGGATTTCGAAAACTGATTTGGTTATTTCTTGGATTGAATTTATGCATAACTATTTTAGCATGTTTGTTCTTAATGCTTTTGATTAATTGATCGCTAATTGAATGTTCTTTACTTAATGTCTTTCTCGAGAGAGAAGGTGTTGAGTTGGATCTAGCATGTTAAACTGTTAATCGAGTATGCACGAGAGTGATGGGAGATTAATAGGGATTGTCGACGGAGGAATTAATGTTGTGGCTAGTCAAGCGATAGAAGAGATTCGGGTCAATGGTTAGTCAGTAGAAAGGGTTGAGCTTGAAAGAGGATACCTGGATAAAAGACTCATAATCTATAACTTGCATGAATCAATCTAATATCAAAGCAATTAATTTGATTAATCCGTTTAACAAAATCATACCCTAGAATGTGTCTTTATCTAGTTTCACCCCAGTTTTATCTTTTCTTACTTTTTAGGATTAGATTAGTTCAGATCTCATTACAGTCCGATCCCCTAAATAAAATTGGAAGAATCTCTAAATAGCTAAAAGAGTCGAACCAATTTCTCAGAGGACAATACTCGGTCTTTTGATCATTTTACTATGTTATAATTTGACGTGTGCGCTTGCGCTCACCATCAAGTTTTTGGCATCGTTGTCGAGGAATTGTGCTTTGATTTCTTTTAATATTTAAGAGATTTGACTAATTTTAATTTAGGTTGTAGATTATTTTGTTTTGTTTTGTTTTGTTTTATTCTTTTTAGTTTCCTCTTGTGTGATTGCTTGTGGTGTTTGCTTTATCATGTCTTATCATAATTTTGGGTGACCTTATGGGTTTTACCAACCTAATCTAGGTCCAACACCACGACCACCACCAATGTCTTTCAACCCATACCCATATTCCATCAGTTACCCATCCCATGACCATAGGAGTTTATATTTATCTACCCCAATAAAGGAGAAACCTTCTTTAGAGGACCTGTTAAAAGAGTCTATCTTAGAGTCCCAATTTAGGAGGTTTTGTATGGAAAAGAGGATGATGATGGATAGGATAGAAGCCCAATTGGTGGAGAATGAGACAGCCTTGAAACGTTTAAGAGATCAACACAATCTGATGGTTGATGCATTTAGAGCCTTGTTTGAGACAAATATTTCCAATGCCACTGAGGTAGGGAGGTCCGTGATTGTCGATTATGATGATGAGGATGAGTTGGAAGCTTTAGAGTCATACCAAGAGTCAGTTTGTGAGATTGAGAGAGAACATGTGCCTAATTTAGATAAGGAAGTTCAAGTGGTTAAGGTTGAGGTTGAGGTTGAGAAGCCTTATGTTCCATCACTTGAGATTCCTTTTGTCATTGATCTTTCTCTCCCATATTCTTATGAGTCTTATCAGTTTGAGTCTATTTTAAATTTCCAGTCTTTTTATTTTCCAAAAATTAAAAATACCAAAAATAATTTTCTGTTTTCAGGTACCCTAGAAAAGAGGAAAGCCTACAAGACTTTGTAGGTTATATTGATTCAACCAAGAAGGGTTCTGAAAAATGAGAGAATTTTTATGTACCTTGATAGACAATCTCCCATGTCATCTGGCTTGGATGTTAAACGCAGTGCTTCTTGGGAGGCAACCCACGCTTTTATTTTCTTTTTGCTATTTTAGTTTATTTTAGTATTTTTATTTGTAGCTCAACACTCATGGTTTGGACTCTTACTTTTTTTCTGGTCCAGATTATACAGGAGCCCTCAAATTAAAGCATGGTTTGCAAGCCTGACACATATGGATTACTTCATTAATCAGGCCAGTTTCACTCACTCTCTATGTTTATTTTATTGCATCGAGGACAATGCATGTTTCTAAGTTTGGGGTGGGGGACGTATTGTATACTTTTTCTTATCTAGTTGTTTTTATCTTACTATGCATGTTATTTAGAAAAAAAAATTGTCTTATGCATGTTAATTGACCAATTGTTTTGAGTGGCTAAATTTTGAGGAAAAATTTTCAAAATTTTTGAATTAAAAAGATGATGTTGTGCTTTAATTGTGAAATTTGCTGAGAATGTAATGATTATAATTGCCTATGAGTTATTCTAAATTTCCATGTTAGATGATTTGCTATGGAAATAGAATGACATACTCCTAAATTAAATTATCTTTAAGTCCCTCTTTGAGTCTCCCATTGCATGAGCACGTATCACTTTAATTTATAAACATTAACTAAAAGGAGGATTAAGTGTAGTGTATTTGGTTGTCACCTCAAAAAGTCCCACCAGTTAGAGGGTTGATGTGTATGACGGTTTGTAATGTTAGACTAAGAGGAAAACAAAAGAATAATATTATTGCCTTTGAAAAAAAAAAAGAGTATATACTCATGTGCTTAAAAAAAATATCTTTTAATTATTTTAAACTTGTAATGTGTATGCATGGATGGGGGGTAAAAGAGCTGTCGTTGCTGTGATCAGTTAGAACAACTGGAAATTGACTAGGTATGGTTCCTTGCAGTGGATGTGTAAAAGCTAGTGCTCCAAGGTAAAATGATGCAAGTTTAGAGCCCTTTTTATTGTTGATATATATATATATATCTGTCTCTTATACACATCTAGATGTGTATAAGAGACAGGATTGGTGCATGACCCAAAGTAGGGGAAAGCTGGAGAAGCTCTCTTGAACCTAACTTTAGTTCTTGTGTTTTGAATTAAATTTGACTTGCACATACACACGTGGGAGATGATGAGATTTGGCCTTGAAATCTTTTAATGTTGGGATGTGCTTGAAAGTTTCTACCAATGGATCTAATATGCTTATTCTGAATGAGGAGGTTTTGAGTCATTTGCATGCTTGTCTAAATTTCATTATAGTCTTATTCTTTCTTTGCTCGGGACTAGCAAATTTCTAAGTTTGAGGTGGTGAAACACATCCAAAAAGTGCATTTTTTGGGCTTAAAATTTATTTAGTTTTATGCTTAATTTGAGATCTTTGATGCTTTTATTGTTTGATTGTAGGAAATAGAGCAATTGGATGAGAACAAGCAATTCTAGAAGATTAATGACCAAATTACCCCCAAGAAGGTCAAAGTTTTGACCTAAGATAATGATCAAAGGAGAAAAAGGAAAGAAAATGCGAAATTCGGAGGCAGGGCAGCATTGCAACGCTACCCTGTGATGCTGCAAGGCGGAGAGCTCATGGAAATAGGGAGTATTGCAACGCTACGATTAAAAGAGGCATGCTACGGATGAATTAACGTCAGCGTTGCAACGCTACCTTGGGGCATTACAACGCTGCGACTGCTGCCTATATAAGCAATTTATGGCTGAGATGATTTGAGGAGGCCGATTGGAGGCTAATTGAGGCACTTTTAGGGCTATTTTGAGAGCGTAAAGCAATATTTCGGTGATGCCTCCCTGGGAACTATAATTCTGGACAGAGGCAACATCTCGAAGCTTCAAAGGATCAAAGATTTAAAGAGATTGTTGGGTTGCGATTCTGGATTCGAGGATGAGAGACAATAATATGGCTTGTAATTTCTTCCCTCTTTTATTTTTTGTCCTTTGTGTATTGAAAACCTCATGAATTGTCTATGTTTGTGTTGTAACCATGAGTGACTTATTTGTGTTTCTAGGGTGTTGATCTAGTTTTATGGATTGCGAAAACTGATTTGGTTATTTCTTGGATTGAATTTATGTATAATTATTTTAGCATGTTTATTCTTAATGCTTTTGATTAACTGATCACTAATTGAATGTTCTATACTTAATGTCTGTCTCGAGAGAGAAGGTGTTGAGTTGGATCTAGCATGTTAAACTGTTAATCGAGTATGCACGAGAGTGATAGAAGATTAATAGAGATTATCGACGGAGGAACTTAATGTTGTGGCTAGTCAAGCGATAGAAAAGATTCGGGTCGATGGTTAGACATTAGAAAGAGTTGAGCTCGAGAGAGGATACCTGGATAAAAGACTCCTAGATTTATAATTTGCACGAATCAATCTAAGGTCAAAGTAATTAATTTGGTTAATTCGTTTAATGAAATCATACCCTATATCTTTGTCTAGTTTCACCCCAGTTTTATCTTTTCTTGCTTTTTAGATTAGATTAGTTAGGTTCTCATTACAATCCGGTCCCCTAAATAAAATTAGAAGAATCTCTAAATAGCTAAAAGAGTCAAATCAATTTCTTAGAGGACGATACTCAGTCTCTTGACCGTTTTACTATATTATAATTTGACGTGTGCGCTTGCACTCACCATCAATAGCAAATTAATTAAATCCTAGTAGTTGTTGAATGAAGTTGAACCAGACTACTTAATTTAGGAATTTCTCTTTCACTAAAGTTATAATAAGTAATTCCTTTAAGTAAGAGAAGCAAACTTGTAAGGCAAGGAATTCTCAAGTCTAAGACTTATATGTAGATTTCTCTTTCGCAACTGATATGCGATAGCAGATCAGGGGCATCAACTATCAACGAGATACGTGACATAGCTAGGTTCTAGAACAACAGATGCACTTAAGATTTCTTTTCTATAAGACCAGTAAGTGGGTTGGCTAGCTGGCTGGAAGGACTCTTTTGCTTGAAAAGTATTCATTCCTGGTAAACAAAGAACTTAAAGCCTAAAGGAAGGAGGTTGTGGCAGCCAATACCATTATTCTTTATAAACGGACAAGTCAGTACTAACAAATCTTACATCAACAGTGTACTGATTGAAAACAAGGACTGACAAGCTGAAATTCTTATCTTAGTGCCACAATAAAATATGATTCTCTCCTGGTATGCTTCCTAAGTTGAACTAATTGCTTGTCTTTATAAATAGTATTGATTTTGTGAACAAAACAAATCTCTTGTCTTGGTTTGATCAACTGTAAGCCTTATGGGAAAAGGTTGTTAAAGGCAAGAAAGTCAATCTAGAATAGTTTGCATAACTGATTGACTTAAAGAAAGAAGTGTTAAGCAAAATCAGAGAAGTAGAAAGTCAAGCTCATCGTTCATTCCCCTATCAAGTGGGTAACTTCATTTCCTATAGGTGCTCATATCTCTACTACTACTAACATATAACTTGCTTGTCTTTCTAAACAGTATAAGAAGAACTGGTTTGCTAACTTTCCTTTCTATCAAACCAGTGCTAGTTTGAAGTATTTCATTCCCAATGGAAACAAAGAGCTTCTACACGCTAATCACCCATTTTAGTTCAATGAAGCTAAACCCTAATACTTGGAAGTGAACAAGGGTACTTGATTGTTACCCAGCTTCATCAGCAACTACTGTGATCTAGGACTTGAAGTAAGGAATTCACTTAGAGCTTCTATGCTTGAATGTAGTAAGCCAATACTATTTGACTAACTAAATGAATTGTAAGTGTGGATAGCTAAACAACAGCTGGCATGCTTTTCTAATTACAGATGGGACTCGCCAGTAGGCATACTAGGGACAGACAAACAGATTGGCAGGCTGAGAAATACACTTTTTGCTCTGATGAGGAAGAAGAGCTTATTCAACTCAAATTCGCCACATAATCTATCTCTGGAATCGAAGCCATGGCCAAAGTTCAACCACGTAAACACTACAAGCTAGTCTCATCCTTATGCCTTCTCCTTAGATCTCTATGTTGATTGATACCTTTTAGTTCCCTCTCTTCTTTTAAGGACGTTAGCAAAAAGCACTTAACTTAAAGGCATCTTCTTCTTTCCGTAACCTTAAAAAGAAGTTAATTTGGAAGTGATGCCACTAAGGCTAAGACTGATTCCTTTCTTTTCTAGGCTTTGATGCCCTGTCCACTAGAAAGAGATGCATGAAAAAGAATACGTATCAAGTAGAAAGCTATAAAGGCACTCAATTAACCAGTTTGTTTATAGCGGAGACCTTTATTAAAAAAGATAGAGAGAAATCCAAAAAAAGGTTGGTGCTAACTCTGCATCGATTCCACCTATTGCAAGAAGACAAGGTTAGCCTTTATTTGACTGTCTAATCTCGAGCAAAGGAACTGTAACACCCCAAATTTTTATTATTTATGTAATTTCAGTAATTTTTATTAATTGAGGGCATTTTTAAAATTTTTGGACTTAAGTGTAATTACAGAAATTTAATTATTGACGTTGAAATTATTCAATTTGGAAATTAATGGAAGGAATTATTTTCAATTTGGGAAGGAAATAAATTTAATAAAATAAAGTAGAATAAGGAAAAGAATAAAATAAAAAGTTTATTTTATTTCCTTTTAAGTTATTATTATTATTATTATATAAAACAAATCCTTTTCTTCTTCTTACTCACACACGCCCCCTCCTCGTGAAAACCCTCGCCAGTCGCAACCATCTGCCCCAGCCTTAGCCACTCAGCGTCGCCGTCGGTTTGCTCGCGTCTTCGGCCGTGAAACTCACTGGTTTACTCGCACTGGATCTCGCCAGTCGGTCGATACCGCACCGTTCCCTCACCCAGCTTCGTTCGTCGCTCGTCCAGCATGCCACTCAGCTCGTCGCGACCTCTTATAGCTATTTGCATCGGAGCCCGTCGAGCGCCACCGTTCTTCAGCCGTAATTCCCTAGTCAAGCCGCTCGTTTAGATCTTCTCTGCCGCCCGAGCCCAGCAGCCGATCTCCACCGGTCACTGCCTTCCTTCGCTACCGTTCGTTGGATTTTGGCTTGTGGTGAAGTTTTGGGTAAAATATGAGTCTTTTTAGAAATTTCTTGAAGATTTTGGTTACTCGATTGGTTTTGGCTAAAATTGTTAACACCCATTATGTTTGGGCCATTGATTCAAGCATTAGAGGAATTTTAAGGTCGAAGTGTGTTATCAAACACTGTGCAGGATTAAGTTGGTTTCGCAAACAGATTTGAGTTCGAAACAAATTTTGGACCAAGCAACATTTTAGTAAGTATATTAAGCCTTGAAAGGATTGAATTAAAATGTAGTTCCTGGAATTTATTTAGGGTTCTAACCATTATTATTGAATTGCTTAGATTGAGGAATTTGTTTGAGAGATTGAAGGCAGTTTGGAACAAGCTACACTTTGGGCTTTAGAGGAGTTTTGAATTTAGAAGGAACGACTTGAGTTTGATTCCGACAAAAATTTTGGTGTTAGAACTTTGAGGTGATCTTGGTCAAACCACTATTGTCCATGTTTTATCCATGTTCTATGGTCTCATTCAAAAGTTATGGAAAACTAGAAAGGAGTTTGTTCACTTGACTTAAATTGTGGACTTTATTTGAGGTAAGTAATCTTACTACTGAAACTGCCCACAGGCCAGACACTAGATATATGCTAGCATGATAGATGAATACTATTACAGAACGATAGCATGATAGACGGATAGTATAGTATGACCGATGTATATTCTTGTATGAGGATTTGAAAGATTTATTTGTACACATAGATACTTGCATGCTAGCATGAGATGATACTTGATTCCATGAGGTTGTATTTGATATGAGGATATTGAGGCATATATGTATGTTGTAGAACCATGATGTTGAGGTGTATATGTATGTTATAGAACCATGTTGTGATACTTGTGATGTTGAGATTGTGATAGTGTCCTCACTAATTAGTTAGATGCCTACTAGATGTTGTGTTTCCTTTAGGATTCACTAGAGATGGTGTTATCCTTCGGGATTCACCAGAGGTTGTGTTTCCTTTGGGTTTCACTAGAGGTTGTCTCATTTAGGATTCACTAGAGGTGATGTTATCCTTCGGGATTCACCAGATGTTGTGTTTCCTTCAGGATTCACCAGAGGTTGTGTTTATTTTGGGATTCACCAGAGGTTATGGTTTCCTTTGGGATCCACTAGAGTTTGTGTTTCCTTCGGGATCCACTAGAGGTTGTGGGTCCTATGGGACTTACTAGAGGTAGTGGGCATACTTAACTACAGTAGGATAAAAATCAGTTTTTCATGTATGTCTGTGTCCCATGACGACTAGAGAAGTTTGTATGTTTCCACTAGAGGTAGGCATCTAGAGGACATAGATGCCTAGCCTGACCCCAGTAGTGGGGTTACTTACTGAGTATTTTATACTCATCCTTTCTCATGTTGTTGTTTCAAGTAAAGGTAGAGATACACCAGCAATTGACAAGCGGAATCCGTGATCGAGCCACTGGGGCCAGTTTTATGCTTCCGCTCATGATATTTAAATTTCTTTCCATGCTTTTCAACTTTCAATTTGATGTTTGAACTTACTATTAAGATTTGTTTTCTGACCTATTTATCATCATTTATGATTTATGGGTACCTTATCGTCTGTTTTTAATATCCGAATTTAATGAAGGTCTTTTGAGTTCAACTTATTTATTTAGCATTTATTTCACTATAAAATGTGTCGTTTTAAGTTCCATGCATGCATGTGTTTAGTAACAGCCTAACTTGAGTCCTCGGGGGTCGGGTCGTTACAGAAACTAATAATTTTTTAACCATTTCTATCTTTCCATAAATAGTATTAAAAAGTCAATTAAGGGAAATTGGATTAATGACAATTCCACTGTTTGGGAGGACTCTTAATAGTGGTGCAAAAGTGAAACCTTTTGAGATGGGATGCCGAGAATCTGCTACCAAGTCAATATGACTAGGATTTAATAAGAGAAGAGGAATTTCCTATGTCAAGTAAGGTAGGTTGAGTCACCGAGGGTCCAAGCTTTGACTTTTTTCACGTCTTTCAACGTTATTTTAAATAATTTCTTATGTTCTTTCTCTACAGCCAACTTCTTTTCTTTTCTTTCCAAGCCGTCCGACTGAAAGAATAAAAGAAGTGCATGACACAGGTTGTCTTTGGCTCATAAGAATTGAATTTGCTATTTGATGCGTGGAAAATGGAGTAAATAAATGTGCGTTCAATGTTCGTTCTCTATGTATCGCTGATCGTGCGTTGGACTAAGGGATATGTAATATGCGTCCAAGAATCTATGCGGTGATCATGTGTTCCTGCCACAAGTTTTCTTGCTCTCTCGCCAAGTGTAACGAGAACGTAAGTTTCTCGGGTGATCCGAGGTCGAACTCAGGGACTTGTATCTAAATGTTGTGAAGTAATGTGTTGCGGCAAAGAATAAAAGAATATTAAAGTGAAGGGCTATGCCTACTTCTACTCCTAACTAAACAGATTAAGCAATGGAAGTATGACTATGATAGTTAGAGACGCGACAACTAGTAACGCGTAATAAGATATATGGAAAAAAATAGATAAAATGGTGGAGGGGATGACTTCACCGCATCAATAAGCTTGATCGCAAGGGTAACCCCAACCAACGCAAGTTATGCGATTATGCTATACACAATTGACTAAGACGCATGCGATGCATATGCAATAGTATCGATAGGACTTATGTCTAAGTCTCTATTCTTGCTCACGCGCTCCCACACATAAATAAGGTGACCGCATACCACTTTATCCTACTTCTGGACGCATGCGGTGTGACCGCATACTTTCATATCCTATATATAGGGTGCATGCGCTGTGTAATAGCAAACAGAACTTATTCCTAAGCCTCTGTTCTTGATTATGCGATCCAATATGACTCTCCCAAGCCTAGATTTGGTTTTTAGACTACTCTCCTAAGTATGCCCATGATGGAACTGGAGACATACGCAGCGGAATAAGGACCTAATTACACTCTAATTGCTTTTAATTTAAAGGAAAATATGCATGCAATTGAAGGAAAAACAGTAATTAAAAATTACCTTTGAAGCTCCCGAAAACTGCTTTTCCTTGCTGAATCTCGACCCGAACTCTTTCGGACCACCATTAGAGTTGACCTACTATCCTCTAGACTTAGAACCAGATTGTGAGACCCGGTGGATGAAGAACCTGAGAGAGAGAAAGAGATGGAAAAGAAGATAGAATTTGGGTAGGGTTTGGATTTTTTTTTAAGCCCAATTTTAGAAAAAAAATTGGCAAAATTGGCAAAAAAAAAAACTCTTTTCATTCAAAATGAAAGCCCATTTTATAGAAAAAACCATGCAACAATTGCATGAACCAAATCCATAAAAACCCAACACCTATAATCCACTATCTTAGTGGGCTTAATGTCTCCACTATAAGTCAACACCTAGCCCACTATTTTTTTAGTGGAATTATCCAACAAAAGTTTGGATTTTCCTACTAACTATAGTCAAAGGGCAAAATAGTCATTTGGTCAAAATCAAACTTTGATCAAAAAGTCAATATTTTGACTTTTTATGATTTTTTTCGTGTTGACTAATTTTGATCTCCCGAGCATGAATCCGCATTCATTTTCTCGAAATTCAAATCACATTTGAATATAAGGTCAGTCAAAGTTTGACTTTTCAAAGTCAAAAATTTAACTCTTTGACTTTTTACATCTTTGACCATTTCCATTATTTTCGAGCTTCTGAATATGAACGTATTCATATTCTTGATATTTAAATCACATTTAAATATTAAAGTTGTATCTCTAAACTGAAAACCCGGCCACTATATCACATATACTTGTCGGTTTCTCTCTCTTCACCTAATTCGAATCATTCTGTCATACTGTTCTACGTTTATTCCATATGAGCTAGTAGGGGAACCTAATGGACCTATAGATCATGGGCTCAAACGATCCAAGATTAGTTAGCTAAACTCTTTAGACGGAGCTAATCAACATTCGTTAACTAATGGGTCATTCCACTATAGTCCCGTAGTTGCACTCCACTCACTATAGATATATTTGTGTCCATTTGATATAACCATGATTAGTAGCTAATCCTTCACAGGTTGTTCGTAATCTCGGCTGGGTCATAAAAATTGTTTTACCCCCAAGACTACATCTTGTTCCTTAAGTTCCATTGATCCTCTAATGAACAATTGGTTTAAGGTCCAACATATAAACTGAATCCCTCTCGGGCCAAGGAGAGGGTGGGGCCCCTTGTTCAATACCTAGATTCAGTACTAAAGGGAACAACCTATCTACTATCCCTATAACGGGTAGGAGTGAATTTCGTCTTGCACCCTATGTTCCTAGCTATCCACCCGATCTTACCCCTGAAATGGGAGGCTTATTGGGCCAGTGACGATGAGCTGCCCTCACCTATGCAGATCTAAGGATAACTCCAAGTGAACAGAAGTTCATAGTTAGCTCAGGATTAAGATTAAGTTACCTAGGTCATCAATTAACGAAATAGTCAGTTTTATACATAAAACGGTATTTAGAACGTAAAA
The DNA here is from genome assembly GCF_009727055.1 of Benincasa hispida. Lineage (NCBI taxonomy): Eukaryota > Viridiplantae > Streptophyta > Magnoliopsida > Cucurbitales > Cucurbitaceae > Benincasa > Benincasa hispida. The sequence goes on along the minus strand of NC_052351.1, from coordinate 63,043,154 downwards.
AGTGACTACTTCATGGTTCAATCTTATGCAAACTCATTGCATAGGATGCCCCCACTCACATATTTCTATATGAACGATTCAGGATCACATCGTTTGTACTAACTACAAAGTGAGCTGCATCCATAGTGTCCTCAGAATAAGGCGCCTAACCTTATTCATATACATAGACCATTTTGGCTATATATTTGAACTTGATCCACATTTATGTCACTACATAATGTTCAAACTACATTAAATAGCCCCAGGACCTTAGTTTATTGGATTCAAGATTACAATTTCAATAACAACTTTATCGAAAAACAAAACAGAATATGTTTATTAATTTACAAACTACGAGTTTTAGGACATAAAATCCAACAACCCAAATGATGAATGATGCATTCATAAGACAAGGTAATCACGTAAAGCATGGTTGACATAAGATTATTCCTATCCCTAGGAACACTTTTTACTTCACTTAGTGAGTTCAACTACTTATCCTCTCGGGTAGTTAGTCGCTAATGATTCTGCTTATAGACAAGCATTGTGACCACTCATAGACAAGTGTTGCTACAACCTGACACTAAGAAAAGAGGATTTTCTCACAACACTCACACCTCTCGATGGTTTGTTACATGCTTCATATATCTATGCTGCATGATTAAGTATGCGATACTCTAGCAATCTTACTTAGTCGTTGCAATGAAAGTAAAGGATGATAAGAAGGGGTAAATGGAGATGGAATCGAAGGAGAAAAATAAATGCATTGATCACAAAATGTATTAATGTCTTAAGCCACAATGTAATACAATACAGAAATAGAAGAGAGATGGAGGGCCAGATGGGCAATGTCTTGCTTCCATCAGATGTGTGTCAAGGTTGCCGGTGGTGCCATGGATGGGTGGTGGAGTAGTCCTGTCTCTTATACACATCTAGATGTGTATCAAAGACAGGCATAATAGTGGGTTAGCTGAGATTTTCATTGTTGATCGACGCAAGCTCACTTTCTCATGAATCCTTAGTATAATCGCCGCATATTCTTCTTATCAACCCTCATAATTCTAAATAAAAGGCCTATAATAACGTACATTTCTGCCCGTCATCACACCCCCAAACTTAGAATCATGCTTGTCCTCAAGCATGCCTTATACTTAAGAAATTCATAGTTCACCCTCTGGCTTTCCTTTGCGATGACCAACCTCTTAGAATATAATTTACTCATATCTCTAACCTTGCCAGCAACGCTCTTCTCAACTTTGGCTACTTCTTCAAAGAGATCTTTTCTTAGCTTAAATCAGGTAAGCCTCTACTAAAAAACTTTTCACTCATTTCCAGCAACTTTGCTTTTAGCTTTTAATAATGCGTTCATTTAAAACAATTTGAAGCGTTGCGATTTATTATTAGAATGCAGCGTTGAACCTGGTTACGCTCTTCATTTTGGCTTGCCCCACGGGTGTCATGCGAACAGCCAACTTCGGTTGCGTGCCATATTCAACTCAACTCTTGCCTTGGCTTAATTTGGGCTTGCGCCAGACAGAAGAGTTACTCTTATGCATTGATCTTGGCCACTTACTTTCGTTTTGGCTTACCTGCACGGGTGTCATGCGAAGTATCTAACTACGAGTAAGTGCCTTTCACAACTTAACTCTTATCAACTTGAGTTTCCCCCTTGCGCTGACAGTGGAGCTTTTATTACCGAACTTTTTTTTTTTTTTGACATCGCAATGTGATGAACGCATTTTTCGAGACCGTTGCCACCCCCAAACTTAAAGAGCAGTAGCGCTCTTGCCAAAAAGCTAAAGACAAACTCATCAGGAATGCGATAACAAATGTTTGAGCAGAGGTTTACAGATAACAAAATTTATATTGTCAAACCTTGAAGAAGCTATTAAAAGCGAGGTGAGCCTTGCGATTTTTAGTTGGCGGATGTAGTGAATTATACGTACCATTATAGATGCAACGCAAAGATAGGCAAGCGGGCAAAAGAAAATTTCAAAAGGATAATGCATACAAGATAACAAGAAAAGAACCTTCGAGTAGAATAACACTTGCGACCATGCTTTAGAATTCATGCGGTCAAAGGCATGCGTTGAATGATGGAGAAAATTCTTCCATTGTAACTGCGCACCGAGGAGAGTTATTGCAACACCTATAAGGAGCGAACGCACCACATCCAAGAAAGTAGCCGCATATCCAAAATAACAATAATGAAATAAATAAACTAAACTAGGAAAGTAAGGTAAAGATAGAGTAGAATCCTTGGAGAATTGGAGTGAGGCCACCGGCTCCACCAGGATATCTTCCAACCGCAAGATGTCAATGAGGCTCGCCGTGACTATTGGAACTTCGGCAATTGTTCGGGCACATGTTGGTCGTCACGCGCTTATAACTGCTTTAGCTCATGCGACTGATTGCCTTTCTATCTTGGATTCAATACTGGCTTTAAATGCATCGCCTACACTAAATATTGTTTGCAACTTGGTCGCACAAGCTACAATACTCCAAGGTAAAAAGGGTGCCTGCGAAAACAGAAACTCAACAACTATTAACTGCCAAAGTCCCCCAAACACTTGATGGAAAACGGAGTAAATAAATATGCGTTCATTGTTCGTTCTCCATGCGTTTCTGGTCATGCGTTGGACTAAGGGATATGCAATATGCGTCCAAGAATCTATGCGATGACCATGCATTCCTGCCACAAGTTTTCTTGCTCTCTCGCCAAGTATAACGAGAACACAAGTTTCTCGAGTGATCCGAGGTCGAATTTAGGGACTTGTAGCTAAATGTTGTGAAGTAATGTGTTGCGGCGAAGAATAAAAGAATATTGAAGTTTAAGGGCTATGCGCTATTCCTACTCCTAACTAAACGGATTAAGCAATAGAAGTATGACTATGATAGTTAGAGACACGGTAACTGTTAACGCGTAATAAGATGTATGGAAAAAAAATAGATAAAATGGTGGAGGGGATGACTTCACCACATCAATAAGCTTGATCGCAAGGGTAACTCTAGCCAACACAAGTTATGCGATTATGCTATACACAATTGACTAAGACGCATGCGATGCATATACGATAGTGTCGATAGGACTTATATCTAAGTCTCTATTCTTGCTCATGCGCTCCCACGCATAAATAAGGTGACCGCATACCACCGTATCCTACTTTTAGACGCATGTGGTATGACTACATACTTTGATATCCTATATATAAGGTGCATGCGTTGTGTAATAGCAAACAGAACTTATTCCTAAGCCTCTATTCTTGCTTATACGATCCAATCTGACTCTCCCAAACCTAGATTTGGTTTTTAGACTACTCTCTCAAGTATGCCCAAATGATGATGATGCACTCATAAGACAAGGTAATCATGTAAAGCATGGTTGACACAAGATTATTCTTATCCCTAGGAACACTGCTTACTTCGCTTAGTGAGTTCAACTACTTATCCTTTAGAGCAGTTAGTCGCTACTGATTCTACTCATAGACAAGCGTTGCTACAACCTCACATTAAGCAAATTGGATTTTATCACAACACTCGCGCAACGCACACCTCTCGATGGTTTGCTACATGCTTCATATGTCTATGCTGCATGATTAAGTATGCGATACTCTAACAATCTTACTTAGTCATTGCAATGAAAGTAAAGGATGATAAGAAGGGGTAAATAGAGATGGAATCGAAGGAGACAAAGAAATGCATTGATCACAAAATGTATTAATGTCTTAAGCCACAATGTAATACAATACAGAGATAGAAGAGAGATGGAGAGCCAGATGGGCAATGTCTTGCTTCCATCAGATGTGTGTCAAGGCTGCCGATGGTGCCATGGATGGGTGGTGGAGTAGTCTCTCTCGAGATCTATCTCCGACGAAGCTCGGTCGTCACTCGGAATGGTTGAAGGAATGAAGAACTCTCAAGAACATCTTCTCACGCTTTCGTCTGGATCACAAGGATCTGCCCTAAAGCTAAAGCTCGGATTCTTTCAAGTTGGGCTCTAAGGCTTCTATTTATAAAGCTTGATCGCCAACAGCATTAATGATCCTTCTCTGAATTTCTGCTGCTAACGGCTTGATGGACCTACTCTGAATCTCTGCTACTAACGGCGTGGTAGATGAAATGTCAACATCACCTTTTGATACTCCTGAGGTATGCGTTCATGCTTGGTTTCCGAAGTATCATCACATTCTACCACCCTTGCGTTCATCCCTCTATTATGGTTATTACTCTGTAGCCGCAACCTCTATGCAACGGACGCATGCAGTTAATGGCCGCAATATCCATACATCGAACGTATGTGGTCACCTCTGCGATGGTGAGATTTATCGCATGCGATCGATTCCTGCGATAGCTACAAAAATAGACATTTGGACGCAAAATAACGCATAATAATGGATTAGCAGAGATTTTCATTGTTGATCAACGCAAGCTCACTTTCTCATGAATTCTTAGTATAATTGCCGCATCTTCTTATTAGCCCTCATAATTATAAATAAAAGGCCTATAATAACATACATTTCTGCCCGTCAACACTATTTCTTCTTATGCTTTTGTTTTGGCACCAGCGTCGAATGCACGACAAAAGCCTTTCTCAGCTTTCCTTCTTAAATAATCGATATGAAAGCGCTTTCATAGGCCACGTTGACTAGTTGATCTTTAATCATCAAATCATGAGTTTCATTCCATTTTCTAGATATCTTTACGAGAGTATAAAATTTCGTTATCTTATGCCAATGCTCTTCTTGAGCAATCCATTCTATGAGCGAGGCTGCTACTAGAGAGAAAACTCTCCTTTTAAGTCGGTCTTATTGATCTAATCAAAGCTTTTTACGATTAGGCTCATTTGGCTAAGATCTTGTCTAGTGGGGTAGGGTCAATCTATCACTCTTTCTGGATCCGCTTCAGTCATGTATTCTCCTTTTTGCATGGAATTTTCCTAGCCCACGGAGTCGTAGGTAGAATAACCTTTGCAAATCAACTTTTTCAATTCCACGGGTATAGTAAAGACTAAAGAAAGGCTCCTTCAGTGAGCATACAAAAGAAAGCTTTTCAAAAATCGAGCTAGGGAGTCTTCCTTTCCCAATAGGTCCAAAAGTATATACTACATCCTAAAAAGTGTTCATTTACTTGGACTTGATCCAGGTGTTTTGAAGTTTCATCCTCTTACTCTATCTCAAAGGATATTGTCCCTACCAAGTCAAAAGATTAAGATATAGGGCTAGCCGGAGAATGAAAACTTTCTCGGCTAATGAACGTAGAAACAAGATTTTTGGCTCATATTTGGGCTGGGGCGGTTGTTAACTCCCATTTTTTAGGCTATAAATTGTCTTTTTTACCAATCCGCTTCAGCTAGAGGAGGAACCAAGCCAACATGGAATTGCATCTTTTTGAGCTAGTCCAAATTGCTTTGATAAAGATTTACCAATTCTAATTACCTTCTGGAAAAACACTTTTTGCCTCTACATAAACAGATGAACAATATGGGATAAAAAACATCATATAGTACATTTTGTTTGGGATGCTGAAACCCAACCTTTCAGGTGCAAAAATTAACTCTTCAACGTTCTATGAGTGCTTTTTCCCCACCCCGACTGCTTATTCTTCTATACCTGGCTGCTTATGGCTCATTAAAGCTACGAGTCGATAAGAAGACTGGCTTAGCTTTCCCTTTGTTTGCTCCTTAAGCAATATCCCCCATAAAGAAAAGAGTCTGAGTGTTGCCTAGTGATATCTAGGATTGCAAAAAAATTGTGCTTGTAGGGAATCGACCAGGGGTTGCGGATCCTACGGCTAAGAAAAGGATGTGCTTGCATCCTCATCAATAGGAACATAAGAAGACAAAGAGTTGTTATTCCGCGAAGTCTTCCACATTGATTGGTTGGGTTGGTAACGAATGATAGCTAAATGTAAACGAGTCTGCTAAAATCAAATAGGAAATTTTGATGCACAAAGAGTTGATTGAAAGAAGTTAACTAACGAAAAGTGTTCTAGGCACTACGGAATCAAATGACTATGATCTTGACGTCAGCACGGCCATCTGCAGCCTTTGTGTGCGCCTAGCTTGTTAGCTCCTTGGCTACCCATCGACGCATGCCCAAAGGCTCTGGTTGTTGCTTGCCCATGCGCCCAATGCTGCCCATTGCATGTACTTAGCTTCATTTGGTGTCATTTACATATTTTGGGTCGATTTGAATATTGGTGAGTGATTGTAGGGCCTATATGATGTTACATATATGATATTTTAGCCCAAAATTGAATAAGTTTAGATTTAAGGGTGATGTTAGGTGGTTATGAATTAACTAAAGGCTATTTAAGCTTAAGAAAACCGATAGGAGGTGGCCTGATGATTAGGGACTGTGTTTCAGATTGAATTTGAATTAGAGAGGTCGATGAACCAAGAGAAGCTGGTAAAACTGTGAGCGGTTTATTTTCAAATGTTTTGCTGATATTCTACACATATGGTATTATAGTATGTATGATTTGTGAGAAATCCTGACATGATATATTTTACATGTATTTCTGCAAGTTTGAATTGTTGAGGTTTAGTTGAATTCTTTTCTACTGTTTTATATGTCTGATTTGCGTGTAATTAATCTGTTTTGATTGGAATCTCTGAACTTCGGTGTTGATTATGAAACATCATATTTATGGTGGATTTGAGGTTTTGTGGTTGATGGAAATAGATTTTAAACCACTGGATTATGTACCTTGCAAATTTCATTGTGCCTTGTGTACATCTGACAGGAAATGTCGATATATGCACATAAGATGGGATATCTTGACGTTGTGTATATCTATACCAGCAAGGTAATGGGTACAAGGTTTGGTGCGGTTTCTAGACTTTGATTGGGTTTATGTAGATTTTATCTCTTTATACATTTCAGGAAACTTATGATCATGTCATTCCACTATTTCGATATGTTTTAAAGGTTTCTTTATGGATGAACATGTTCTAAAATTTTAGAGTGTTTCAGTACCTATTTAATGATTTTGAATTAATTTGAACGATTTTATAAATGTTTTCCGAAAGAAACCCTATGTTCATATTAAAACATCACTCACTAGGCTTCCCAACTCTTTCTTTTCATTTTGTTCCCCCTCCCCAGGTAGCGGCCAAGTTCCAGGTTCAAGTGCTGCTAAACCATCAAATACTACATGACCATACTCTTTCTTGCATAAGTATGTATGAGTTAATGTAAAGATAGGACAAGGTGTTTGCATGATTGCCACATCAATTATAGATAAACTTTGATTAGTCTGTACATTTATGGCGAATAAATAAATGGTATACATATCAGCAGTTAGCTAAAAATAGAAGTGGTTTACTAATACTATATAGGATTGTAGTTACAATATTAAGTGGTGTAGTTTATTTCAGTCATAGGAAAGAAGTAGAGTTTGGCATTAAACATCACTTAGAGAAGTGATGCTTAGGGCCCATCTGATAACGTTCTCGTTTCTTGTTTATAGTTCTCATTTTTTAAAAAACTGACATGTCTGATAATTGTTTATGTTTTTTGTTTCTAAAATGTCAAGAACGTTTTAAAAAATGGGACAAAATTTGAGGAACTACCAAAACTAATTTCTCCCTGTTCCATTCTCATTTTACTTTCGTTTCTATTATGACATAGAATGTTGGCTTGGTTGGTTGGCAGTGAGGTGTGCCTATACCTCTTCCATGGGCTATACGTCCTGATGTTTAATACTCAAAGAATAAAATTTCATTTTTTTATTTTTCATTTTTTACATTCCATTTTTTTCTATATTAATTTGGCTATATCTCTTTTACATTTCTTTCTTTCTTTTATATTATTTTTCTTTATTGACTTGTTTATATTTATATGTTTAATTTAATTTTGAATTTTGAATTTTTCAATACTTAAAATTTATATATTATATTTATATTCAAATAGCAATTTTTCAATATGTATATTTAAATATTTTTAAATTCTGGATTTTTAAACTTTGCAATATGCATGTTTATATATTATTTTAAATTTAAATTTATTATTTTTAGTACATTCGAAACTGGTTAGAATTTTGTAATATATAAATTTTGTTTACTAAGACATTCAATTAGGTTCACTTTGATATTTTACGACTATGACATTTACATGATAATATAATTTGAGTAGATTTGAGTCAACATTATTTAAGACAAATGAATTAAGTGAGAAATAATATTCCAGATCAAATTTTAGCAACATATGAATTATGGAAACAATTATGTGATAGTTATTAACTTTGCATCGGGACTTGTGTGTATTTGATCATGTAAATATTTTATAATTATTTTTTATAATTTAATACATGATATATATTTTTTATTTGACAGAATTAATTAATATTTAAACTATAAAATAAGAGAAAATATTAGAGACCAATACAAGAAACAAGAAATGATAGCCATAGGAGTTCGTGGTGGTGGTTGGAGTTGGCCATCAGTGGTAGTGGTCGAAGGTGGTGATGGTCGCCAGAGTTGGCCGACAGCGGTGGCCACCAGTGGTTATAGTTGGGTAGTGGCTATGGTCGAAGGTGGTGACCAGCGACCAAAAAAAAAAAAGAAGAAGAAGAAGAAGAAAATTAAGAGGAAAAAAAGATAAACAAGAAACAAGAAATAGTTATCAGACAAGTTTTTATTTGTATTTTTTTTTAAGAAAGAAAACAAAAATAGTTACCAAACAAGTTTTTATTTCTATTTTTTTTTTCAAGAAAGAAAACAAAAATAGTTACCAAACATATTCCTATTTCTAGTTATTAAAAAATAAAAAATAGGAAACAAGGAACAAGAAATAGGAAATAAGAAACAAAGAATGGAAACATTATCAAACGGATCCTAAGCGTCTTCACACCTCTTTCTAGGTTAAAAGGTAAATTGAGAAGGGGTGTGAGAATAAGTTACTTTAGTTCCTTAATCCTTTTTCTCATAATAAAAAAATTCACTAAAAATGCTGAGAGATACAATTTGTAGATAGAAGCAAGTTTCTAGTGTTTGAAGAGAAAAAAATTTGGAGCATTCAACTTGTAATTAGTTATATGATTGAAACGTCTTTCATACCCTTGTGTTCATATTTTTTCTAAACAAAATTTAAAATCAAAAAGTCGATAATTCATTATTTTGGTCATTTAGGCTAATTTAGAAAATGTTTTTGGAAATTATTTTCGGGAATAAGTATACCAAACATGTCTTCATTGTTTACCTTGTGTTTTTTGTTTTTGAAAACATAAGACAGAAAACGAATCATTAACTATACAAAACCTTAACTTTCAAAAAAGTAATAATTTAATTATTGAAGAATAATTTGTAATGACTGGGTCCTTACTATCAAAATTATAACAATTTAGTTTCTAAACTTAACAATTTGGTCTCTATACTTTAATTTTTCATGATTTAATCTTTATCGTGAAAATTATTGTTAAAAGATAACTAAACTTCCTATACATGTAAATAGATAAATGGATAAGGAATCCTTTTTTTTATATATATATAAACAATAAAAATTAAATCATTATGTAATAAAAATTGATGTTGAGATTTATAATGGTAAAGACTTGATTGTTATAAATTTGAAAACATTGAGAATTGAAATTATAGAAACTAAATTATTACAAATTAAAATCTAGACCAAATTGTTAAATATCGAAAAGCTCAAAGACTACAAATAGAAATGGAAGTTTAAAAAAATATGAAAGTTAAACCAAAAGTGTTTTTTCAAAATTGTTTTAAGGTGTGTTTGAATTTATTAAAGATTAAAATGCTTTTAAAAAAAAAATCATTTTCATTTAAACCATTTTTACCAAAAATAATTAAAGAAAAAACACTTTAACACACTTTAAAAGTGTTTCAAATGCTATTTTAAATGATTATCAAACACTTCAACTTTTTCCAAAATGACTTAATTTGAAAATAAAACACTTAAAAAATTAAACCACACCCTTAATTTCTAGTTAATTCCGTTGATTTCATAAAGTTTTTTTTTTGACAAAGGTATTGTAATTATAAAGTGTGGAGAGAGAATCGAACTTCTGACCTCAAAGTCGATAGTGCGAACATTATGCCAATTGAACTACACTCATTGACAAACTAAACACACCCTTAATTTCTAGTTAATTCCCTTGATTTCGTAAGCTTTCCCAATAAATCTCTTTTTTGAAGGTCAATTAATCTCTTTTCTCACATTATACCTCTTGGATATTTATTTCCTTTCTAGAACTATGAAATTCCAAAATTAGAAGTTTCTTCAAGTATTTGGGAGACTCAACATACTAGAAGGAAGAATACTCCAACTTATAAAGTAAATAAATAATCTCTTACATCGTATCTTTCTTATATAATACAACTATACACATTAATTCGAACATAGCTCAATAGATAAGGTATAAACTACTATCTTCAAGGTCAATGGTTGACTCTCATTCGCCATCCTTGAACTAAGGAAAAAAATTGAAGAAATGAAAAAAGAAAGGATGCATGCAGGTCAAACTCCTACAGTAAACAAGACTGTTACTCAGCTCTTTTTCCTAGAAATGATTTACAAATCAATGTGGATATAAAATAATGTGCCTTTTCCCAATTGTGAAAAGCAAAAAACTTCCTATATGTACCTACCTGCAGATTAGTTACTCTGTACGCACCAACAGAAAGACAATTAAATTGCAAGGCCTTAATCTTCTTCAAATCCCCCTTCGTACATTTCTTCTTCTCCATCCCCAAAGTCATTTTCGTCTGCTTGCGCTTGATTTGCATCTCCAGCATTGGGTTCCTGAGGAGCATTTGCCTCAGTTTCGTCTCTATCACCCGTCGGCCCAACTGGAGGTTCATTCTTGACTCGCATTGATTCAACATTTTCGTCACTGAGAAATGTGGTATATGGCTTTGAAACCTGCAAATTGTAGCTTATTGTCATGGAATGAAACTTGTTTATTATGTACTGGCCAAAGTAAAATGTATAGTCTAGCCAAACTCTAGCCAGTAATGACAATAGCTCTATGTAATGGAAGGTTGCCTTGTATAAACAATCCCTCTTCCGAGCACTTTCCACCAAGTTATTCCAGTGTTCATCCCTCTTTAACGTTGAAGCAGAACCTACCACCTAAAATGAGCAAATTTAATTAAGGAAGCTGTGAAGAGTTGTATTAAATTACTTCTCAAGCCTTAAGGAGTCATCTTACCAGGATAGAAGCTCTTGCTCTAGTGATACCAACATTCATTCGGCGACAATCAGATAAAAATCCTATTGATCTATTCTCGCTTGCCCTGACACAAGAAAATATAGCGATGTCCTTTTCGCGTCCCTATAAAAGGGGATTTATTTTACTTATCATGCAGAATACTGAATGATAACATGAACTGAAGCTACATTTACAAAGGAAATTTCAAACTTATTACAATATTACGCACAATATATTCATTTCCCTAGCTTTAAATAGTGTTTTTTAAAGCTCAAGTACAATAAAGTGCAATAGTCTTCTAGGACTTGAGTGCAAGGCACAAAAGAAGTGCAAGATTACTATTGTGAAGCACACTATATATAAAAGTACAACATAAAGAAGAGAAAGCATTGAAATATAGAAGGAAAAAAAAAAACTCCTAAACACAGAATTGTGAAGAACACACCTTATTTTGTGCCCCTTGCCTTTTTTCAAGGAGAGGCACCAAACGTGCGCTTAGTGCCTAGGTGCGTGTCTGGGAGGGCTATTTAAATCACTGGCTTTAGCATAACTATTTTATGAGTTTCTTGAAGAAGCATTTATAGCCCGTGCACAAGCACAAAATCTCCAGTGTTTAATTAGCCAAAAAGTTCCAATGTACACAATGATTTGAGAAGATAAACCAATTACCTGGCAACCGTCGACACTTGTAATATCTACTATGCCACTAGGATCCATTCCAAAAGTATCCGTAAACTTTTCTTGGAGAAGTTTTACTTGCTGGCTGTAGGGTGATATGATTGCAACCTGAGAATTTGACTTCAACTCTGGATACGAAGTAACTAATTTATAATACAGGAGGATGACAAATTCAGCCTCATCAATGTTCACCCAAGATCCACTTCCTGGGGGCTGAGATTCTTTCCCTTCATGTAAATCAAAGAAACAGAAAGGACCATAACAACGGTATGCATGCCATGCACGTGTTGTCCGCAGTTTGACATCTGGCGCGTCCTCCAGTGACTCTGCATAGAACTCCCTAGATGGAAAGCTTCTGATCTGTTGAAAACGAAGATTAAGGTGATGAAAACAAATTTTTGATAGGACTAAAAGTGGGAAATTCATTAAAATACATGGGGAAAATGTAAGGGGAGAGGGAACGTTGGAGTCCTGCAAACTATACTACTGTTCAATCAAACCAAGGTTATTTTAAGAGAGACAGACAAATGGCGGTTTTTTACAAACCAACTAAAAAAACCCTTTAAAGTGCACAACTTAGATAAAAAGATTGATTCAATTTAATTTCACTGTTTAGATTAACCAATGAAGTTATTACAATGTGGTCGTCTTAAAATAACTGTTAGATGTAGTTCAAAAATCTGCATGCCTTTAATAACCACTGCATATAAACTTGGGGCATTTCTCTCTCAGTACATCCAACGGCAAGAAATTGTTAGTCCCATTTGTGATGACCTCATTAAATAATTCTCATCAAACTGATATATGCCGTGGATAAATGGAATAAGCAACAAACACCACTATTGATCAAACCAACAATGAGATAAAAGAACATCCATCTGGAATCTTCCAAAGTTAAGATGAGCAAAAATAACCAAGTATATAACTCTGAGAGCTTATATGCAAAAGAGCATCATACACATTTCCAAAGGGGTCCAAAAACATGAGAGAATTTTCTGCCTGTTGTGAATTATACTTGGTCGAGGTCTAAACTCCCAGGGTCAGACTTCTCACTAGGTGAGTTCCCCTAGTCTACTTATAGGTGTATAGATCCTCTAAAGGAGTAGCGAAGCGCTCTTCTGTCTAGTAGCAACTCCGAGTTAGCTGGCTCTGCCGTCCCTATGGCAAGGTATATTCCGGTTAATGTGACTTTCTTAATCCTACCCATACTTTCAGAATTCTTAGTCCGAGGTTCTCTATCTAGGCTAATTCCTTCTGTTTTTAAGTTAGGATTGCTTTCGTTTACATGCTTCCACATGTCAACAGTGATCTTTTTGCTTGCTTTAAAGATGTTTGTTTGTCAACTATACAGAATTGGTAAATAATATTATTCGAGTTAAAATTGATTATTGTTGGTATCCCATTCGAACCATCTATGGGGTATTAGGCATAAAAATTTGGATATTTGTAGACGAGCAATAATAAGCCCTTACTCAACTTGTGTTTACATTTTATTCAATGATCGACCAAAACGCCTTTATTTTTTTCTTTCTTGAACTAATTCCTCTTGATACGAAGAGACTGTCCTCCGACTGGACATGGGACTGACGGGGACTTATTATGGGTTATTTACTGGGGATTGGTATTGTCGAGGTTGGTTTCAACTTTGAACATATTTGAAAAGACTCATAGATTACTGAAACGACGGTTACTACCGTAGCTTTGGCTGCTTGCAATTGATAATTGATGGGCCGACCATTTTGACCGTCCTCCCCCACACCAAGTAGCGCTCTAGATAGGCCGAAGCGATGTGAGCCCCAACACTGGAATAGTTTTAGTGAACTGTTTGGTTCCCGGCAGTTTTCTGGATAAGGATGAAATGAACAAAAAGAGTTCCATCCTATATGTTCCACATTTATCTGGTCTAATAAGCACTATTTATGAGATCGTACTCAGTTTCAAAGATCCATCCACAACTAACATTTTTTTTTCCTTTTTTTGCATTAACATTGCATGCTGGTTTCGTTAGTACTTCTGCTTGAAAGAGAGAACAAAACGGGCAGATGATATTTACAAGGTCTGCAGATATCTACCTCTGGATGCATTCTATATTGGATCTTCAACATCGTAACAGGATACCCAGCTGACTGAAATCTCTTGAACAAGCTCTTGTCATATCTGCAAATTGATCGGTTCACAAATCAATAACGATTGTCATGGGTGAATGAAGAAGGTTAAGCACTAAGAAAAAATATTCTACCCAAACTTCTTAGCTGTTGTTGAAATTACAGTGGCTGGAAGTTGCTCCGGATCACCAACCTATGACAAAGTAATAGTAAAGAAATGTGAACTGCAGTCGCACAAAAGCTAAACTTAAAGAAAGTATGTGCATTGGTCCACATAGCAAAGGCTTCGACAGTTCATTCATGAGTTGTCAGTCTACTTTTCATTTTCAGAGATATCCAGAGCTATAGGTTTGACAGTCCGTAATAGTAATACTCGCTATCGTAGAGATTCAAAAGAGGGGAATTTTGTATATGTACCAGGAATACTTGTTTGCATCCATTAGCCAAAGGAACAAGCGTGGCCAATTCCACCTATATCGAGCAAGCCACAAAAAGAATGGAAAAAAAAAGTCAATATCTAATATGAAAATCAGTGACGTAGATTAGGGTAATTTGGGCTATCTTGATCAAATCCTTGATTAATTAGGATATGGATTAGCTTCCTTAGTCAATTGTGATTGGGATTAGTTTCTTCAATTAACTAGGATTAAGTTGAGATTGTTTTCCAATTCTCTATAAATAGAGAATTCTCTACATGTATTCATAACAATTGATTCATTAACAAAGATTCTACTTTCTAGAGATTGATTCTTAAAGAATTTTCTCCTTTAGTCACTTAGACTACATCAACTAATTAGACTGAAAGCAACATTGGAAATTTAAAAGCACTTACAGCTTGGGCAGCCTCATCTATTATTACAACATCAAAACCCCGATTCCATTTACTAAACAGAGAAGAACCACTAAAACTGAGTGTGGAGAAAACCTGCCAAAAAGTAAACAAAACTGAGTGGGGGGGGGAAAAAGATATGGTGAGCTTACACATAAAGGCTCAACGATGATTACTTACAATAACACTCTCATCCAGAATTGCAGAACGAATACTGTCTAAATCTGTCCCTGAAGCTCCACTTTTCTCTTTACCCGTATTCATACTATTTTTCTTTTGTTCCACCTGTAAAGGCAACATATCAACCAACTTAGTCATCGATATGGTTCTCTTTTCCTCTTTTCTTATCTTCCTGTTAGTTTCAAATTAATATTGTTCTCTCTTTTCCTCTCTTTTCATCATCTTGCTGGCTTCAATGGTGCATATGCATCTAACATACATGTATGTAGAAATCACATTATATAGAGGCAAATATATGTTTTGCATGTTTCAACATCATTAAGGATGCAGAAAATTCACAAGTTATATATCCTCAGGCACCATATATAAACACCAGAATCATATTCTAGAAACAGTCCAAGAGAAAGTTGTAATTCATCAATTTGACCATGGGCAAGAACTTCCTCACAATTCTCCTCAATTTCGGAGAATCCAGAAATTATTGGATACAATTTTCTATGATGACAGTGGTTTCTCTGCTATATTTGTCAGTTTCAACCTTTTTGCATTTTTTTTAATTATAGCACTTTTCACAATGAGCCTCTTGTAGTCTGAAGTCCCAATTATCCTTTTTTTTCTTTCTTTCTTTGTATTGATGCTATCACATTGTGTGCGCTCCAAAAAGTTGCATCTAAATTATGGGTGTTTGAGCGAGTGAGTGAGTGCGTGTGTATCTAAGAGAGAGACTGAGAGAGCATATTCAATGTAGTTTTGAATGTTCCAAGATGCATACAAGTTCTTTCATGGAGACCGCCTTTATGGAAGGATGGGGTTTTAGTCCAATGCGCACAATTTTAGGAGTATATGAATGATCATTTTCATCCCGTACACCTACACTTGCCAAAACAAATACAAAAAAGGGAAGATAAAACTTTGTTAGGTTGCAACAACAAAGCACCCAATACTGTGTAGAGGGATTACACTTTAGCATAGGGCCCTTTTAACAAAAGAATCATGGTTACACTCATAAGATCAGATGTAGGAAACAGAGCTCACTGATCTTACATCCAATTCAGCATTAAAGCAACAGATTTCAAGGAGTACATGCCAGTTACAATATATGTGTGCCAAAACAAAAAAGTTCGTCTGTATGGATTCTAAGTAATGAAATACTATAAATACTTTCCAACATAAAATTTTTATTCCATAAGATTGCATGCATCTATTGATAGATCCCACTCGCACGGTAGATGAACAAAAGATATATATATGTTTTCTTTCTACATCTCCAATTAACTTGAAACACAACTACATAATGAACTGAGTAGTCTATGTTGACAAATGCCAAAAGTAGAGCTCTTTTGTAGTTTCGGATAGGAAGGATGCCTACATCCACCCTTTCCTTTTTTACTCATTTTTGTTAATGGATAATGGACAATGTTTCTCACCCAAAAAACAGGCTTACGTTATATTATTTACTATAGGCAAGTTAATTCAATTGAATGCTTTTTGGCCATATATCTACATACGACAACTTATGTATCAGTTCCTACTTAGCCCTTACAAAGAGCAACAGACACGTAATAGTACAGTTCCCTAATAGTTACTCCATATTTATCCAATCAATGAAATTCAAATAAGAATACAGTTCATTTGGGCAATGTACAAGTACAGAGAAAAGAGGGAGCGTAGGAGGGATATAACCTTACCAGTGTTTTGGACGCGCAAAACAATCTCATCAAGAGCAGAGTTAGATGGGGCACATACAAGCACTCGTACACGATACTTACGGTTTGACTTTACTACTTCTGGTTTCTACATAGGAAATAAAGTAAGGATGCGTAACTTGGGGTTAACTAGATACAATGTATACTTCAACTTACCAGTTCATTTCCTGTGGTAGGAAAAAACCCATCATCCCCATTTACTGGCATTAGATTATCTCGAGGATTTATCCCATTTAACCATGGTGATGCTTGGTTCCAGTGATTGTATCTGTAAAAATATTTATTTAAAAAGGGAAAAAAAAGAAGAGAGAGAAGCATTTAACAGATACCTTAATTTCCATACAGTAGAACATATTTATCTGCATCAAATAGTTTTGATATAGATTTTAAAAATAATGAAACTAAGCAACACGGATACAAGGCACAAGACACACAACAAGGACATGGTAACACATCAGTTTTTGAAAATTAGAAATTAAGATATGGACATGCCAAAGACACTTGTTAGTAATTTATATAAAATTTAAGTACACTTGTAATCAACTATATTAAAAAGAATGAGTTGGATGGATGCAATTTCCCTTCCAAAATTTATTTTCATTCTCCCATATTTATCTGTCTATTATCATACGTAACACGCATTTGTTACAAAGTGTCAAACCCATACTCACTTGGTACAATTAGTGCCTGACACGCATTTATTGTGTACAATACTTCAACAAACGTCCACATATCCAAGTGCTCAATACAAAAATAGGCATCAAAGTAAACTATGTGTACATCAAATGACACCACAAAGTTACCCTATCTTTTGTACACAGTCACAAAGGATGAACAAGAGATTTAATAACAGTGACATACTTTTCCCTCACCGGTAATTCTGATCCCTGCCTTGTTTCGATCAAACCAATCCTACAGAAGAGAGAAAAGGCGATAATTTGAGAACAAAGATGCATTTAGGAAACTGTTGCTTGAGCAATGATGGAAGATAAAGTTTTTTATTTCTTTTACTTGGTGTGCATCCTTGCTGGTGTGGCATGCAGAATAGCACTAAGAAGCCCAAGGATGGTTTGTGTCTTCCCTGTTCCTGGAGGACCCTAGAAGGTATAACTAAGTCAAAATTTGTACTTCAAAAATAGTAATATTGACATGAAAATACTCTGCAAGTTTGCAATTTGTACATGTTTCTAAAATATACAAGCTAAGCTAAGAGTCACATGTAAACTAATTAAAAGACCAAAAAAAGACCTTGTTTGAAGAACTTAGATATGGACTGCAAAAAGATTACAACCACCGAAGAAAAATAACAAGGAAATGAACGTTGTTCATTTGATATCCGACATAAGTGACTGTGCCTTTGGTTGCTTGTTCATGGAATTTACGGTTCTATCAATATGTGCTTCAGTTCCTCTTTATGTGAAAGAAATAGAAATCAAGCTTTATTTTTTTCGTTAAGAAACAATTTGTTAGGATTCCTCTTACCAAGAACACTAAAGAACACAAAGAACACAAAGAACAAACAAGAACACTAAAAGATACAATTACACTGCAATATCAATAAAGAAATTATAATATACCAAAGGTATATTCTAGAGGGTTGAGAATTCTCTCCCAAATTTCCCAAAGGAAATCCCACAAAATGCTTCCTTCTTCCTCTCAACCCACTCATTTTATTTATAACTAAAACCCTAACTAGCTAGCTATTTACTATTATACCCTCCCAATAACCACATTAATATTCTACTAATAATCCTACTATTCCCCTAACTAGGGGCCTCACATTACTCCACCTTTCGGCCTTTCGAAGATACCTTGTCCTCAAGGTGTGCTTACAAAACATAATCACAAAAATGGGTTTCTTCTTGTCACTTTTTTTTTTTTTTTTTTTGGGGGGGGGGGGGGGGGGGGGGGGGGGGGGTGGGGGTGGTGGGGGAATAAAAAAACTTTGAAGCTCTCAACTAGCCTCCTTGTAAGAAATTGTCTTCTGTTTAGCCTTGGAAATCCATTGGACTATAGTGATTTCACTTGCATTCAGCCCAATCAACAGGCCAAGACCCCATAAACTTGCATAATCTTCTTTCTTCTCACAAGGCACGTGGCCCCATTTAACAAGCTGCATATCCCTCCATTTCCATGCCAATTGTATTTGTCTTTAAATTTGAAAATCTTCCATAATGGGCTAGGCCCTTCTGGGCCCATATCCCATCTTTAAAAATAGCAATTAGCTTCCCGACGCCGTAAGTCCTCTATTATGGAAATTCTCTCCAGGGATGGCACTAGTCTTTTGACTTCTCATAATATTGAGGCTGAATTCTTGTCATTTTATTCATCTCTCTTCAAAAAAGACATGGGTTAGTGTTTTCTTCCAACTAATCTTCAGCGGAATCCTATTTCTTCCTCACAAGCCATAGATCTCGAACGTCCCTTTACTGATGATGAGATATTTGTTGCTGTCTCCTCTCTTAGTGTTAGTAAATCTCCTAGTCCAGATGGTTTTACGGCTGAATTTTTCAAGTTTTTCTGGACTACTCTTAAATCTTATATGATGTTAGTCATTAACGAATTTTACCATTCTAGGATTATCAATGTGAAACTAAATGAGACTTATATCTGCCTGATTCCTAAGAAAGTTGACTCGAGATCTGTTTCTGATTATAGATCTATTAGTCTCATTCCTTGTGCTTACAAGATTATTGCCCGTGTTTTATCGAATCATTTAAAGAAGGTTCTTCCTTTTACCATCTCGCCCAATCAGCTTGCTTTTGTGGCTAATAGACAGATTCTTGGTACTTCCTTGATGGCAAATGAGCTCATTGATGATTAGACTCTTAGGAATAAACCAGGGGTTGTCTTAAAATTGGACCTTGAGAAAGCCTTTGACACGGTCAATTTGGATTTTCTTGACAAAAATCTTCAAATAAAAGGTTTTGATTGTTGTTGGCGTAATTGGATCAGAGGATGCATTACTAGTGCGAATTACTTCATCATTATTAATGGCCACCCCTATGACAAGATTATTCCTTCACATGGCATAAGACAAGGAGATCCTCTCTCTCCCTTCTTGTTTATTTTAGTTGTTGATTGTCTGAATCGTCTTATTGACCATAGCTCGGCATTTGGTCATATTGGTGTTCATACTATTGGTCATTCAGATTTTACTCTGACTCATTTACAGTTTGTTGATGACATTTTATTGTTCTCCACTGCTGAGAGATTCTATCATACAGAACTTGTTTGACATTGTCCATATTTTTTAATGTGCTTTATGCCTTAAAATCAATCTTGCTAAGAGTGAGCTTCTTGAGATACATGTCTGACTCTGATTTGACTGGTTGTTGCGTTCTTTTGGTTGCAAACGAGGTTACTGGCCAGCTTCTTATTTAGGGTTTCCTTTGGGTGGTAACTCTAAATCTGTTTTGTCTTAGCAGCCCGTGATTGAGAGGTTTTAGCAAAAACTCCATAATTGAAAGTATTCATATGTTTCGAAGGGGGGTCGTCACACACTCATTCAAGCTATACTTTCTAGCCTCCCAACTTATTATTTGTCTTTGTTTAAGGCTCCTTCCTCTGTTATTAATTGCCTGGATAATTTGGTCTGAGATTTATTTTGGGAGGACTCTTGTGGTGATGTGGTGTGCATAATGTGAATTGGATGGTTTCTCAATGTCCTCAATTATTGGGTGGCCTTGGCTTGGCAATTTTAAACATCGAAATCCTACTGTTCTTATGAAATGGACTTGGCGTTTTTTAACTGAGCATAATACTTTATGGAGGAAGCTCATTGTTGTTAAGTATTATTCCTCTGATTTTGTTTGACCCTCTCCTATCTCTGGTGTTTGTTCTAAAGCACCTTGGAGGTACATTTGTCATTTTACTAAGTTGATCACTAATCAGGTTAGTCGCCGTATTGGTGATGGTTCATCTATATCCTTCTAAAATGACTCTTGGCTTAGATGTCGAGTCCTTGCCACCACTTATCCGTGGCTTTTTCGTCTTGTGCAACATCTTGAGGTTACACTTGCTAATGCTTGGAACTCTTCCATGTCTGCTTGGAGTTTGAACCTACGTCATAATCTTACTGAGTTGGAGATTATTGAATGGGCTTCATTATCCCTTCATCTGACATCTGTTTGATTGCATTCCTCTCCTAATACTTGGTTGTGGCCACCTGATCTTTCTTTGGGCTTTACTGTTAAGTCTCTTATGGCTAATCTAGTGGGTGATTTGGATTCGGATTTGACTAATCTTTACTCGGTCATTTGGAATGACAGATATCCTAAAAAGATTAAAATCTTTCTTTGGGAACTCAGCTGGGGTGCCATTAATACTGTTGATCGTTTGCAGCGTCATATGCCTTATATGTCTCTTTCTCTATCTTCGTGTCATGTGTCGCAAACATGTTGAATCGTCAGTTCATCTATTTTTTCACTGTTCTTTTACTACTGGCATTTGGAACCTTCTCTTGCCTCCTTTTGGTTGGTCTTTCACTTGTCCTCATGAAATTTCCGATGCTTTGGCCTCAGTGTTAGTGGGTCATTCTTTTCGTGGAATTAAGGTGGTCATTTGGTTGGCCTTTATCCCTATTTTCCTTTGGTGCTTATGAGGTGAAAGGAACAAAAGATTATTTCATGATACATGTTTTTCTACTGCTCGATTTTTTTGAGTTAGTTTTGTCTAGTGCTTTTTTTTGTATAAATTAAAGTACCCTTTCACTCATTTCAGCTTATCTTTTTTAGTCAGTAATTGGCCATCCCTATTGTAGTTTCATTGATTGGGGTGTTTCCCTTATACATATCAATAAACAGTTTCTTTTACCAAAAAAAAAAAAAAATGCAATTAGCTTCAAGTAATGCCAGCCCATACTCGAGCCCAAATTAATGCTGCCATGTTATCCATTCTCTAGTCCCAATTTGCTTGGCTGATGAATTGGGTCTATTTGATGCATTTGAAGCCCAAATTCCATGGGAGAACAGAATATAGCTCTGGCCCATTTTGATGTATTTTTAATCCATGATTCTTTATTTTCTGTCTTTTAGTTACGTGCAGCAAACCAATTCTTTAGATTTTTGTCTTTAGATAACAGATTCTTTAAATGTTAACTATTGTAATCTTGTTTCTTGAAAAGTTACAGTTGATAACTTCTTAGTATTAGGCTGTAACAGAGTTTAGTATTTAAACTAAGCTCTCCCTTCATTTTAGGAGAAAAATTCAGAAATTGTATTCAGAAATCTCTCTCTCAAACTTTATTCATCAAGTTTTGGTATCAGAGCTCCTCGATTTGGGACTCCATGGCCAGCAAGAGCAATGCCAACACCAGCAAGGGGAAGGACGACAAATCCCAACCTGAACAAACAGAACCTTTGACCCCACGATCAACTACTTCCCGATTGATGGCTGTAGAAGATTTGGTGGGAGAAATTTGAAGCAGCATTGCTGGTTTGAATCTAGGAATGGACAGAATGCCAAGACAGGTGGAGTTAGCCTTGGCTGCCCTGCCTCTATGCGCAGAAGAAAACGGAGTAGGAGAACAAAGAAGAAGACCAACCCAAGGAGTGGTAGGCAGACGTGTGAGGGAGGAAATTAGAGATAAATCCACCTCCCCTGAAAGGAACCAGCAAGCACTTATTGCTCCAAGAACTTCAAGATTCTGAATTTACATCATCTGAAAATGAAGAATAGAGGGTACTTCCAGCAAGAAGACGACAGTTTCCAAGAGCTTATGACCGAGATCGAGAAGAAAGGCAACGAGATTATAAGATGAAGATTGATTTTCCTACATTTAGTGGAAAACTCAACTTAGAAGCCTTCCTTGATTGGATTAAAAGCAGTGTTTTCAAAGCGCAAGGTGCACCTCAAGGCGACAAGTCCCTTGATCACCTCAAGGCAAGAGGCGACAAAAAGGCAACGCCCTAGCGAAGCGATGTGCAATGAATAAATAAATAAATAAGTTTATATACAAATGTCAAAGCCTAAAAGATTAACAATAGTAATCTAATAAATAAAAATGAACAAAACTCTAAAAGTAAAAGTTCAAGACATGATCAAACATCAAATTCAACATCATCCCCATCTAAATCTAAGGTTTCATCCATTGCTCCCCCTTGGCCACCGTCCTCCTCAATGTCTAATTCCTCTTCATCGTCGTCCTCATCTTCATCACTAAACACTTGTATAATTAGTGTTTGCTTTTGAACTCTAGAAGTAGAGTAGAGACAGAGGCAGTTGACTTTCCTTTTGATCTAATGTACGTGATGGGTTCTCTAACGCCACTAGCACGAGCTACATCTCCCCATGTGAGGTCGTCGTCGTAAAAAACTAGCTCATTGTCAACTTCAGCTTCATTATTTTCTTCATCCAATGTTCCGACCAGCCATTCATTACTCTCGTCTATATGATCTAAGGAGATTGGATCAAGTTGATCCTTTAAATCAAAGCACTCTTTAAGTGCTTGATTATACTTTATATAAACGAGATCATTTTAGCGTTTCTATTCCAACCTGTTCCTCTTTTTCGTATGAATCTACAAATTATTAACCAATATGGAATTAGAAGCTTATTTTAAATTTTAAATTAATAATATAGAAAACAAAATGATCACTTACATAGTCAAAAACACTCCAATTGCGCTCACACCCAGAACAGCTGCACGTTAGATTAAGGACTCTCATGGTTAACTTTTGAAAAACCGGAGAACTACCACCATAAAGAGCCCACCATGATGTTCATACATTTGACATGATTCAGAAATAACATACTTATATACACTATTAATGTAGTAGGGAATGTCCATACCTAGCGTCTTAACTTTCCTTGTGTTGATTTCTAAGTCAATGTCGAACATGCTTCTAGCTTCAGAATATAACTCTAATTCCACTGTGCATCGATTTTGATCACTAGTAGATGGTATCAATCTTTGCACAACTTTAAGAAAACCACTCATGACTTCAACATCTTGAGTAATTCTATCCTTGTGGTCATAGAAAAGTGATGGATTCAAATAATATCCAACAGCATGTAATGGTCGATGGAGTTAACAATCCCATCTTCTATCAATGATCTCCCAAATTGGCTTGTACTTCATCTCATTATCATTAAACTCACTCTTAATGGCCTCTTTTTCCCTATCCATGGCCTCATAGATATATCCCATTGCAGGTTTATCACCATCGACAACTCTAACTACTCGAACTAATGGTTTAGATGCCTTTAAAGTGTAAACCACTAAGTTTGAAAAGGATGGCATCAAAACGGTGTCGGTAGCTCTCTTTCCCTTTGGATCTTTTGCCCATTTGGAAGTCGTCCATTTCTCATAAATAAACATCTTTCTCAAGTTCGCTTTATTCCCGTAGATACTTGCTAGGATAAAAAACGATGTTGCAAAACGAACCGCCGATCTCACCAATTCATGTTGATTGGTGAACTCTCTCACCATGTTAAGTACATATAAGTGATTATAAATAAAACCACTTAGTGTTACAGCCCTTTTAAGACATTTTTTATCTGATCAATCTTCCCCATGTCCTCTAATATCAAATCTAAATAGTGGGCAGCACATGGTGTCCAATATAAATGTGGTCGATTTGCTTCCAAATATTTGCTAGCTAGGACATAGTTCGAGGCATTATCAGTTACAACTTGGACAATATTCTCTTCTCCTATCTTTTCCTCATGCTATCCAAGAGTTCAAATACTTTTTCTCCAGTTTTGGTGCATGAAGATGCATCAATCGATTCCAAAAACAATGTCCCTGCAGCAGAATGCACTAAAAAAATTATCAGGGTTCTATCTCTTCTATTAGTCCACCCATCAGACATCAAAGAACATCCGTTTCTTTTCCATTCAACCTCATGATTACTCATTAAATTTTTCGTATGTTCTACTTCCTTTTTTAATCATGTCACTCTAGCCTCATGATAAGGAGGTATCAACCCAGGTCCAAATTGTCCTATGGCTTCAATCATTATTTGAAAACTTTTCAACCGAATTGTATTCAAGGGAATATCTGCTTGATATATCCCAACGCATGATAAATTGAACTGTAGCATCTCTCCCTTCTTTGTTGCATTTTTTAGTGATTGTTGATTGCTTTAGCTTCTTTAATCTATTCCGATCATCAACGACCTTGGCTGGATTTGGATACACAAATTTATCCATAGCTCCCTTAGTTCGTGGTAGATTTGCTTGCGATTGTGATTAAATTGCTCATTTTTTAGATGTTCCAGTACTTGATCCACATCCAACAACTTCCATCTCATCTCCATCAATTATATTTAAATCATAAGCACCATAGTTAGGGAGGGCATTGTTTTCCTCCCTCTTTGCTTTTGTCTTCATTTGGTATTCCTTCAATTCCTCTCTTACATGGTTTGGGCACTTCAAACATGCTTTAACATTTCGGTTTCCACCCACTAAGTGTTGTGTTGCCCGACAAATGTCACCCTTTGTGATTTTTCCACAAAACATACATTTACATGTGTTCATATCTTTTTCGTTTTCTAATATGACATATTGCCAACCGGGATGTTTCCATTTTTGCTCTCCTTCTCCCATCCTATTATAAAACAATGAAAATAAACCCAAAAAACTTTTTATTATAAAAAAAGAAAAAAAAAAAAAAAAAAAAAACACTAGTCTTTTTTAAAAAAGCAAGTTGAATATGGAAAACAAAAATGAAAAAAACCAACCTTATTTAATTGAAAAAAGTATACCGAAAAAAAAAACTAATAATTGTCAAAAACAGGTTGAGAATATGCAAAACAACAAGTAGTATTACTAATACAAAAATTAAAAAAAAAAAAAAAAAAAAAAAAAAAAACCAACCTTTTTGGTTGAAGAAACAGTATACTGAAAGTCTGAAAAAAAAAACTAATCTTTTTAAAAAACAAGTTGAATATGAAAAAACTAGTATGCTGAAAAACAAAAACGTGGAGAATAGGAAGAGACCATCACTTATGCTGAAAAATTAAACCCACAGAATCTGCGGAGAACAAGTACAATGGAAAAAAAAAACTAAAAAGCCTTTGCTTTTTTTTTTTAATAAAAACACCTCAGAATCTGCAGAGGAGAAGAACTATAATGGGGAGAAAAAAAAACTAACCTTTTTTATTGCTTTTTCTACCCCTCAAAATGGCAGCCGAAGAAGATAAATGGGAAAAGTTGTAGAAAAGTTCTTCCATTTTTTTGGAAGTGTCTCAGAATGTTACAAGAAGGAGAGCTTCAAACTTCGAAGAGAAAAAGACTAAGCCAAACATGGAGAATAGGAAGAGACCATCATGTTTTCCTATAATGATTTTTGCTTTATCATGGTATAGACGGCTATGTATTTTAATATTAGGTTACATGGATTTGGTGGGCCTCTTTTACACGGGCTTAGGTTATAAAATTATACTGGTATAATTAAAAAAATAATAAAACAAAGAAAAAAGAAGAAAGGATTCTGAATTTCACTCAGGCGCACGCCTTGGCCAAGGCACGCACAGGCGCGGCAAGGCAAACGCTTTAGTGAATATGCACACCTCTACAACACATGAGGCGCACAGGCCTCCGGTCGCCTCGCCTCTCACCTCAAGCACATGCCCGGAGTCGCCTTAAGAACACTGATTAAAAGTGTCAAGAGTTTCTTCGATAATATGAACACACCCAAAAGCAAGAAAGTTAGGTTGGTATCTTTCAAGTTGAGATCTAGTGCCTCAACTTGGTGGGACCAAATTCAAGTACATAGACAACTGATTGGTAAAAGTCCTATTAGAAGTTGGCCACGAATGCTCAAGATGATGAAGAATAGGTTTCTACCAGCCGATTATGAACAAATTTTGTACCAACAGTGCAGACAAGGCAACAAAAGTGTGGCGGAATATGCTGAAGAGTTTCACCATTTGAGCACAAGAACAATAATCAACGAAAGTGAGAATTACCAAATTGCTAGGTATGTGGACAGCTTAAAGGATGATATCCAAGAACAAATGGACTTACAGCCCATTAGCACACTTCCAGCAGCCATTTCAATGGTTTATAAAGCAGAAATCAAGTTGAAGAGAGGGAAAACAAGCTACTCCAAGAAAAACACATGGGACCGATCAGTCAACAATTACCAACGAAGAAATATGGAGATTGGTAAACAAGGCCAGGCAGGGAATAGTTCCAAAAGTAGGGAAGACCAGATGCTTAAACCTAGTCAAGGAGTGAAAATTCAAGAGTCTTCACATAAAAAGAATGACTCAAACAATTACCAACGGCCGAATCTTGGAAAAAGTTTTCGTTGTGGCCAACAAGGACACTTGTCCCACGAGTGCCCCCAAAGAAAAGCAGTAGCCTATGCTGATGCAGAAGAATCTCAACAAGAGGAAGAAAAACAAAATTCTGAGGGGAATTTGATGAACTTGCTCCGGATGAAGGGGAAAGACTCTCTTGTGTGCTCCAAAGGATCCTTCTCAACCCAAAACTGGAGGTCCATCCACAAAGACATTCCCTTTTTCGAACAAGATGCACAATATATGGGAAAGTATGCAATATCATCATAGATCAGTAGTGAAAATGTGGTGTCAACTAAACTAGTGCAAGCGTTCTCAAGCTTGATCCCCACCCACAACCATACAAGATCAGTTGGATCGAGAAGGGAGGAGAAGCCCAAATAAATTCTACTTGCACCGTGCCTCTTTCCATCAGTAATCTTTATAAGGACCAAATTGTGTAATGTTATTGATATGGATGTGTGTCATGTCTTATTCAGACACCCATGGCAATATGATTTGCAAGCAATCCATAGAGGGAGGGAAAACACATACAAGTTCTCATGGATGGGCAGAAAAGTCAAGCTTCTCCCTACCACCAACAGCTCAGAAAGATCTGGAAATAAGGGTACCTCAAACTCTAAAAAACAGTTGTTTTCTATTATAAATAGTAGCCATTTACTTGAAAAGCATGATAGGGAGGTTTGGGCAATTGTAGTCAAAGAACAAACCATAGATCCTCAACATAATATTGACAATCATTCTACTGAAATTCATAGGCTGTTTGAAGAATTCCTACAGCTTCTTGAAACACCATCTACCCTACCACCATTAAGGGAGATCCAACACAATATTGACCTTATTCCCGGTTCTATTCCCAAATCTTCCACACTATAGGATGAGCCCCAATGAATATGAAGTCCTACAAGAATTACTTGAAAAAGGACACATTAGGCCAAGCTTGAGTCCTTGTGTGGTCCCCTATTCTTCTAGCACCCAAAAAAGATGGGACATTGCGCATGTGCATAGACAGCCGAGATATTAATAAGATAACCATCAAATATCGCTTTCCAATCCCCCAAGATCCCAGACCTTCTAGACCAACTAGGAGGAGCAAAAATATTTTCTAAGATAGGTTTAAAAAGTGCCTACCACCAAATTAGGATGCAACCGGGTGATGAATGGAAAACAGCCTTCAAAACCAATGAGGGATTGTTTGAGTGGTTAGTTATGTCATTCGACCTCTCCAATGCACCTAGCACCTTCATGAGGCTCATGACATAAGTTCTACATCCCTTCCTTAACCAGTGCTTAGTTGTATACTTTGACGATATTATTGTATATAGTAAGACTTTTGAAGAACACATGTCCCATCTACATGCCTTATTCAAAACTCTTATTGAAAACCATTTGTATGTAAATATTAAAAAATGTTCCTTTTTAGTCAAAGAGATAAATTTCTAGGCTTCATCATCAATGAGTTTGGGATATCAGTAGACCCACTTAAAGCCAGAGCTATCAAAGATTGGCCTCCTCCTAAAAGTGTGCGAGATATCCAAAGTTTTTTAGGCCTTGCATCTATTTATAGAAAATTTATAAAGAACTTTAGTTCTCTGGCAGCCCCCCTAACAAATGTCTCAAAAAGGGAAAGTTCCTATGGACAAGTTCACAAACAAACAGTTTCTCAACCTTCAAGGACAAACTTAGCAATGCCCCTGTCCTTGCCCTTCCGGACTTCTCTCAACCCTTTGAGGTAGCCGTGGATGCTTCAGGCTATGGCATTGGAGTAGTCCTATCACCTTGCCCTTCCCAACTTCTCTCAACCCTTTGAGGTAGCCGTGGATGCTTCAGGCTATGGTATTGGAGCTGTCCTATCACAAAACAACCATCCAATCGAGTTCTTTAGTGAAAAAAATTATGTGAAGCTCGACAAAAATAGAGCACATATGAGCAAGAGTTGTATTCTTCAGTAAGGGCACTAAAAGTTTGGGAACACTATCTTTTAGGACATGAATTCATACTATTTTTAGATCATTTCTCCCTAAAATTTTTGCAAACACAGAAAACAATTAGTAGAATGCATGCACGTTGGCTGTCTTTTATTCAAAGATTGGATTTTGTAATCAAACATAAGGCTGGAAGTACGAATGTTGTTGCTGATTCTCTAAATTGACAAACCAATCTCTTAACAATTCTTAAAGGTCAAGTAGTAGCATTTGATTCCCTACCCACTTTGTATGAAAATGACCATGGAGACATTTGGTCCATGTGTGTTGATCATGTTAATTGTAATGATTTTCATTTAACTAACAATTTTCTTTTTAAGAATAACCTACTTTGCATACCTGGAACATCTCTTCGGGAGTCTTTGATCAAAGAAATACATAGCAATGGATTAGCAGGACACTTTAGAATGGATGCGACCTTGCAGCTCCTAAATGACAGATTCTATTGGCCACAACTTCGCAAAGATGTGACAAAATTTATCAAACACTGTTTCACATGTCAAACATCCAAAGGACGGCAATAAAATACATGTTTATATACTCCTCTTCCCATTCCGAAAAGCATTTAGAAGGACTTATCCATGGATTTCATTTGAAATTGTATATACTAAACTCCCTATACTAACTGTTGATCTTATTAACCTACCTTCTATTGATCTTAGCATGAAAGCTGAAACTATGGCTGAAAGGATTGCTGACCTACACAAAGAAGTCACAGAACACTTTGGAGAAAATGAATGCCAAATATAAGACAGCAACAGACAAGCACAGAAGATTCAAAGAATCAAAGGAGACTCGGTAATGATCCACCTCTGCAAAAATCGATTCTCCATAGGCACTTACAACAAGCTTCAACCAAGAAGCTAGGCCCTTTTCAAGTACTAAAGAAATATGGAGATGATGCCTACAAAATTGAACTATCGGAAGATTTACACATCAGTCCTATGTTCAATATAGCCGACTTAACAGAATACTTTCCACCAGATCAACTATCTCTTTCAACTTAAACTCAAGGACGAGTTCTATTTCATTTGCTCGGAGGGAATTTGATGTATTTTAATCAATGATTCTTTATTTTCTGTCTTTTAGTTAAGTGCAGCAAACCAATTCTTTAGGTTTTTGTCTTTAGATAACAGATTCCTTAAATGTTGATTGTGGTAATCTTGTTTCTTGAGAAGTTACCGTTGGTAACTTCTTACCTTAGTATTAGGCTGTAACAGAGTTTAGTATTTAAACAAAGCTCTCCCTTCATTTTAGAAGAAAAATTCAGTTGTATTCAGAAATCTCTCTCAAAACTTGATTCATCACATTTCCTTAACTCCTTTTCTTTTTCTTTTTTACACGTTTCTACCATCTCTTCCTGTCTAATTTTGTTCTCCTTAAACAAAAACAATTGGGCCTACAATCCCAGCCCAAAATCCCTCACGAAATCAACTTTTCCAACCACTGGGCCCACCACCTTTTGTTACCCCACTTTATCGTAAAAATGGCATCCTCTTTCTTCCACCTTCTCTATTGACGGCTGACCCCATTCTCTGCACTTTTCAGCACATTTCATCTCCTCGTCTTCCCATCATCTCTGCCCGTTAGTGTCTTCGTCAGCTGTCGCATCTCCGACTTCTAGCCTCCTTGCCATCCCAACCAAAAATCGTCGACATCTTCTTCATCTCCAACCGCTCGCATCCCTCTACTGATTCCAATGCCACCTTCTCCCTCGTCGCTACCCATTATCTCCTTCTCAGATGAGCGTCGACTTTCGTTCGTGTGACCAATTGTTTCTCACTGTCGCAGAACCTCACCGTCACTCCCATCATTTGCCGGACGAACGCCAAAATAAAATAGTGAACCCAGATGTTCGTGAGGAACGCCCGACCAACGTAAACGGATAACTTCTCTTCGCTACCACTCCATTTGAGTCATTTCTTCTACTCTCATCGGCTGTATGCCCATCAAGGTGTTCCACAGAGGTCTTGATGGACCTCTTTAGTTTGCTCATGGAATTTCCATATCTGTGAAGATCCATCCACAATTGAGGTTCAACTCTTGATCTCCCCCTTGGGCATTCTGCTCGAGCACCAATACCTATGGACTACCACCGACAACTGCTCGACTTTCTCTGCCATTTCTTGCGCCAAGGCTTTCAGCTCTAAAATCTCCCTTCCAGCATCATCCACCCTCTCTTCCAATGTTTTTTGAATCATTTTCTTTTCTTCTCCTCAGGTTTCTTGCAACTTCTCTCGGATTTCTCTTTCAATTCTTTCATGCATGCAATCTGCCATCCATTTATGCATTTGCTCCCATGTCCATGGAGTTTCTCCTCTCTCTACTACCTCATGTTTACAATCAACGGTCCATTTACACAGCCACTCCCATGTCCTTGGATCTTCTTCCCCCATTGCCAAACAAAATAAAACAGTACCCAAGAAAGAACAACTCTTATACCAATTTGTTAGGATTACTCCTAATAAGAACACTCAAGAACACAAAGAACAAACAAGAACACTAAAATATAGAATTATATTAGAATATCGATAAAGAAATTTCAATATACCTAAACACATTCTAGAGGGCTAAGAATCCTCTCCTAAATTCCTCAAAGAAAATCCCACAAAATTCTTCCCTCTTTCCTCTCAACACACTCCTATTTATAACTAAAACCCTAACCAACTAACTAGTTATTTACTAATATGCCCTCCCAATAACCATATTAATATTCTACTAATAACTACTATTTCCATATGGAGAAAAACAAGAGGTGAAGAACTCCATAGGCTAGCTTCAAATAACATGTCTACTGCTAAGAAACTTCACAAACAAACATTAACAGGTAAATGAGTTCACTCCAAAAATCTGCTGTTTACAAGCATCCTAAATCCAAAAGGCATCTAATAAATTTTATTTCTTTTATATTTTGGGTTCCCAGGAAGTTGGTAAAACTGAATTCTAAGACAACGGCAATCTCAACTAAAGATGAATCTCCATACAAGAAATAAACTGATACAAAGTTTAACCTTCCAAGAGGTTATAGCATTTCTAAGTAGGTAAAATTATAGATAAAAGAAACAAAGGCATAATAAAAATGGACCTGTATGAGAACAAAGGGTTTACGTGACAGACCAGCCTGCAATTAAAAAATGTATTATGTTCAGAAAATAGACGACACAAATGAAGCTTGTTAAATGATTAAAATATCAGAGGGCAGCAGAAGAGAGACATTAGAGGGAGGGAGTGATAGCATTGAATCATGAATCTTGAACAATTTAAACCAGCCATCATTGGGAGGGAGAAATAAATACCATACAAAGAACTACTACGCTGCTTCATCAAACTACTACTCACTGACCTGTACAGCTGCCTGTTGAGATTCATTAAGATTTTCTTGCATATATTCCTGCAAAGGTCTGGAAATTTTCCAGGCTTGATCTTTACCAGTATTCTTATCGGCAGCTGCTAATATCATTTCCCTAAAAGGTAGAGAGCTAATAGACCACAATGCTATATATTCACGAATGATAGTCGATAAACTGCAAATCTACAAAATCAACAAACTTGCTTAGAAAAGCTAACGTTGTTCAAAAAACAACTGAAGGTTGAGAAAATAACTAAAGAATTGAAATACTCTTTGGCACTAAAACAATCACAGAAATTCTTTTACGTACTATTTTCTTCAAGAAAATATAAAAGAAAAGGCAAGAATATATTAAAGTATATAGTACAAAAAATTAATTCAGGCATTTAAAAAACCAAAAGAAACAAATTTCATTGATGAATATTAACTGAGGGGCCCAACCCTGAAAAACTAGACAAGTTTCATCAAGCATTAGAACCATCAGGAGCCCTCAACAATAAAAACTAGCAACGAGAAGGAAAAAGCCACCGTGCAGAAAACATTCAGAAAGTAGCAATCAACGGAAACTTCTACCTTTAAACTGTAAATATATATTCCATCTTTACTGGAAGAAGTAATATGAGACCGCACTTTCAAAAGTCTGGGAGAAGATACAATTGCCTCTACGCCTTTATGTGTGACTTCTCCAGCCAAATACATTCTAAGCCTGAGTTTACTTTGTTGGCGACTTTCAACTAATGCAAAAGCATACGTGGTGGGTAGTCTTGCATTTTCCTGAAACTGCAACATATACTTGGTTATCAGCCATAAAAAGGAATAAAATTAAATTAAGTAAAAAATAAACTAAACTTACAAACCAATTTTAGCAGCCATAAACATCCAAGCATTCAAGGAGGATTCAGAACATAATTAAATCTTATAGTATCCTCTCTAAAGTATAACAATGCAAACGTGAAGTAACTTTTTGCTCGTTCTATTCCCCCATATAGGTTTCCAGTTTCTTTTTTCAAACACGGCGTACATTAGACTCAATTTTCTCTTAGCTTAAGCTATTTCAGACCTGAAAGAGTAAAGGGAAGTAAACTAGCAGGGTTTGAAGAAAAACGTTCCATAACAAGACTATCTGAGGAACAAAAGCGACTACAAAGCTGCCCTGCATTTTCTCAGAGTTCTCTAAACAAAGAGAAAAGAAACGACAGCAGAAGTTTTTTTTCCCCTTCACCTTCTCCTTGGAGAGAAGCAAAAGATCATTTGGTGATAGGAATTCACCCTTTCCACTGTCTTCATCGTTTAACTCCTCGTCTCTAAGATACACTATCTCTGGGAAGTGAAATCCATTAACTTCACTGCACTCCACGATTGCCCTGAACTTCCAATCTGCCGCTGCAAATCCCAAGTGCTAACATTTAAGAAATGTGATAAAGCAGAGGAGAATTACCAATCATAAAAACTCAAACCACCAGTGTAATCTAGAAAACCAATAACCAGAGTAATCTAGAAACGGTTCTTCCCTCTCAAAGCTATCGCTACAACATACAGAAAACGTAAAAAAACATTTTTTTGCAACAGTTTTCCAACCGAACCAAACACATTAAGGAAAACAAAAACCTTCTTCATCGTCATTCCTCTGAATAATCTGAGCCTTGATTTCTTCCAACAAAAGCGGCTCAAAAGTAGAGATATAATCGTCAACATCTTTATATGTAGATTTCACTTCCTTTAAACCCAATGACGCTCCATCTCCAACATCCTCCTTGTGTTTCTGCTATCGAGAAGATCGAAAGTAAACAAAACGAAGCCAGAATCGAAAAACAAGAATAAACAGCGAAGAATTGGGTTTAAGTAATCAAACTTTGGAATTCTTGAGGAGCCGAAAATAGTCCCAGCTAAGAATAATTTTGAACAAGCGACTGGTAACAGATTCTTCGGCAACTTTCTCTTTGTCTACAGCCATTAATCGAATGCTTCGAAACTGGCCCAAACATAACAACAAAAGAGTTCCAGGGTTTCGTAATAACATTCGAACACTTAAATCCGAAAAGAAAATTAAAGCAACGATCCTTACCTAATCTTACCGAAAAGATGCTGAACCTTGCTAGTTGGTGTTCGAAAACGTCCGAACTGGAGTAAACAGACTTGAGGCCAATCGAGTGTGGGTCAATGCCGAAACTCGTCGAAGCGGAGGGAAACACTGTTGCAAATGCACTGTTGCGAATGAGACTCGAGGGTTAAAACTCGCTGGCGAGTAAATAGGCCACCGGAGAAGAACGCCCCGCGTCTATCTGCGTGGTTCGTCGCCGGTTATGGCTAGTCGCTCGTGGCCTAAGGTCGTCAACTAACAGGAACGCCCACACCGCTATCTGCAAGTCGCCACCGTTGGAGGCTCCCCGGCCAATGCTGGAGCAGAGAGGCAGAGGGGCGGCGAGTGAGGGAGAGAGGGGAAGGAACGTTTGATTTTGAAAAATGACCGATTGTTCTCAAAATTGAAGAATAGCAAAGTAATTTTTGAGATAATTAGTTGACGAAATATCTCTATGTTTTAGATTTAAAATATCAATTTCAATAGAAATATGGATTAATTCGATGGAGTTATCGATTCAATTTGATCTCAATAGATATTTCTTAAAAAATAATAAAATTCAAAAATTAAATTGAAATTAATAAATAAATCTTTTATGAATTTTAAACCAGTTAAAAATTCTTTTATTTATATTATATTTACATTAATGACATTTTATTACTTATATTTTACATTTTATTGATTTTCTACCATATATTAGAAATATTGATTTATCTCTTATGTCGATATCGAACCCTTGGAAACATAAAAATATCATTGAAATCGACATTATTGGAGAAGAAATTTCGACTAATCACAAATTGTCACATCATCACAATCAAAGTCAATTTTATTAAATTTTAGGCCAATTAAGGATTATTCGACCCAAAGTTAAAGTTTGAAAACACACAAATGGCTAATTAGAAATGTCAAATGTTTTTTATCTGGCCATTTGATCACAATAATAGACTTATCAACTTCAATGGTGATGAAGCCTAGACCACATTCGATAAATTTGGTCGAAGATTCGATTGGGTTTTAATTCATAAATTAGATGGAGCCGAGTATTAAAGTCATCCAAGTCCAAAATTCGATCCAATTCAAGTCCACGATGGAAATTTTGGGCCAAAAAAAAAGATTAGACCCAAGCCCAACCTTAACCCAAGTCCAAAATGTAGTTGGGCCCTAGCCCAATAGCCTAAAAGCAAATGGGCCCAAGCCCCACCTAAAACTCATGACAAACCTCTATAAATAGATATCATTCCTTTTCATTTTGGAGAGGGTGGGGGAAGAACTAACAACGAAGTCCTAAAGCTCTGGAGACGTGAATATTAAAGCTCTGAAGCTTTCAAGACTTTGAATTTCTAATCGATCTCGAGATTAATACCTTCTGAACATTAAAGACTTGGAAGGCTAAAACTTTCTTGAATTCCAAAAGATTGAATCTCAAATTTACAACTTCCTGAATATTGAAGAATTAGAAGTTTAAAACTTTAGAAAATTTATGTCATATAATACAATCAAGGAAACAATATAAAAAATATAGTACCATTGGGGTTGATGCCATAAATCTCGTAGGGTCATATAGTTTGTAATTATATTGTACAAATATTTTATTTATTTAAATAAAATATGAGATGTTTTATTTGATATTTAGTAGCATTAAACCCACAAACCAATAAACTAACATCCAAGGTTATCATCTGTAGCTTAAACATATATGTAGAGACATATATGTGGATCATGTTTAAGTGATAGATAACCTAAATGGTCTGTAGTAAATGGATAAGGTTGGATACCTTATCCTAGTGACACTACGAATACGACCCGCTTTATAGATATTACAATTGTTATAAAATGCTACAGATGGTCTGATCCTGATCATTCATGTGGAGACATGTAAGCGGGGTATTCTATATAAAGGAGTTTGTATAAGACCGGACCACGAAATGACTAGTCTCATTATATAACGTCGTTCATAATAGAGATTTACTTTTCACCAGGATGACTATAGGTGATATGACCTGAATCCTGAGTGAGTTGTGAACTCCTACCTATGAAGGCGGTCTTTGATTTGTATGGGTGAGAGTGGTCAAATTGCCGACTTAATAAGCCTATCATTTTGAGAATTTGTCTGATTGGAGAGCTGGGAACATAACTACACAAGACAGAATTCACTCTTTCCCCAATGTCGGGGTAATAGATAAATTGCTCCCTTTTATAACTAATTTTGGGGTTTGAACAATGTGATGTCACACCCTCTCCTGGCCCGAGAGAAGTTTGGTCCTAGTTGGACTATGACTTATTGTTCATTAGAGGGATCGGTAGTACTTAAGGAGTTAGATGTAATTACAGGAGCAAAACGATAATTTTGACCTAGTTATACTTACGAACAATATGTGAAGGGTCATCGCATTGTTGACTGGTTATATCCAATGGATATAAAAATTTATCTGTAGTGCGAAGAATGCAGCTGTCAGTCTTTAGTAGAGTACTCGACAGTTAATGGATGTTGAATAATTTAATTAAAGAAGTTCAATTAATTATTCAAGTACCATTGGAACTTCAAGCTATATGTCCATGATGTCCCTTCTGTAGCTCAACAGGATTTAGTGATAATCAATTTTGGATTAATTTGAATTGTTCAAAATAATTGAGGGAATTGATTATATGTGATATAATTAATTTAATTTAATTATATATAATATAATTACTATAATATATTTGATACATTATAATATAAAGTTTATTTAAGAGGATATAAGTATTTGAATATGATTCAAATATTAATTATGTAAATTGGATTCATATAATTAATTTTAATATAAATGGAATTTATATCAAATATCATGTATTAATGAGAGAATTAAAAACTATATGTTATATTGTATTTGATACAATATAAAAACTATAGGTTATGTGATATATGCAATATAACATACGGTTTAATATATATATTATATGATAAATTAGTTATTATATAAATATATATTATATTTTATTATATTTATTTAATATTAAAATTTGAATTGAATTATGGGAGGGAGTTGTAACTCCCTCCTCCTCTTTTCTCTTTTTTTAATACGTGATAGAGCAGTTTGGAACAAAGTGGTTTTGCTTGATCTTCTTAACAGAAGAATTAAGAAAACAATTAGAGTTCTCTATGATTTTCTCCCAGACCCTTTTCCCTCTCAAATTTCATCTCTCTCTCCCAAAATTCCAAGAGCCCACAACTCCTTTGATTCTCATCCCATAGAATACATAAGGCTCCAATCGATGGTGGCTATTAGGGTTTCGAGTTCGTGGCAGTATGTGACATTCTGAAGAAGAGAACATGTGAAGAAAGGTTTTTCAGAGGTAAGGGTCTTGAAACCCTATTATCTTTTTCCTCTTTTCTTGTTCTTTGACATGTTGTAATTTACCCTTTTAAATGCATAATTGTTTATGTAAAAATATGAATTCTGTAGAACAAAAATTGGGACAATCCACATTTACTTTCTTCATTGCATTATTCACTCTTTGTTTTGATATTTTGAGGTTTGATCGACTAATTAAGAAGGCAATTTTTTATCTGAATAGGTAATCGTATAATATTGGTAGAAACATATCAGTGTATTTTGAGGTTTGATATTACGGCTAGTTTGCTTCAAATTTCTATGAGTGGTTTTTGCTTGTCATTCATGATTTTCTGCAATTCTCATTGTATTAATCTTATGGTTTAGAAGCTGATATCATTGATAGGAGCATATCAATGATAGTTGTATGTTGGCTATCATTGATAGTGGTTATCACTAGAGATGTCCAAAAAATCCGTGGGATCGAGGCCCCGCAGGGACCCCCTCTCAAATGGGGCGCGGGGGGGGTGGGGGGGGTGGAGAATTTTTTTCCCATTTACAATTCGGGGCCGAGGACGGGGATATATTCCTCGTCTCGTCCCGACTTTTATATATGAATCACTTATAGCTTCCATCATTGATAAATGAAAATAATGGAAGTCATTGATGATAATGAAGGAACAATGAAATTTCGAGCAGAAGTAGGATCGTTCCTAATTTTATTTTTCACAAAATAGAAATTTTACATAATATAAATTTATGCATAGAAATTACAGCATGCTAATTCAAGAAGGAAAATGAAATTAGAGATAGAAGAAACCTTGACCTTTGAAGAATAACCTTCTTCACAAAGAATCTCTCGATCCAGATCATGAACTCTTCGATCTGGATCTCGATCTCCAAAAACCAAAATCCCAAATGGCCACCACCACAAATGAAACTCATGTATTCTCCTTAGGGATTGAGAATTCAAGAGTTGTGAGCTCTGAATATTTTGGGAAGGGGGAAAGAATTTGAGAGGGAAAAAGAAAAAAAAAATTTCTTCTCTGTAAATCTTGGAATTTTTCAAAGAAATATCTCTGACCCTCAGAGTGAAGAGGAAGAAGATGATTAATTGTCAAACTGAACCCCCTACTACACGTCTGGTTGAGAGAGAATTAAGGGGAGGGAGTTGTAACTTCCTCCCTTTTAATTAAATTAAAATTAAAATTAATTTAATTTAATTAATAATTATATATATAATAACTAATTTATTATATGTATATATTATGTATGTTATATCAAATATAACACATAATCTATAGTTTTTATATTGTATCAAATACAATATAACCTATAGCTTTAATTTCTCTCAACGATGTTTGGTATTTAATATAAATCACATTTTTACTGAATTTAATTATATGAATCTCATCCACATAGTTAATATTTGAAACATATTCAAATATTTAATTCCTCTCAAATAAACTTTATACTATAATGTATCAAATACATTATATTAATTATATAACATATAATTAATTTAATTAATTATATCATATATAATTAATTCCCTCAATTAATTTGAACAATTCAAATTAATCCAAAATTAATTCTCAATAATCCTTATTGAGCTAGGACCTTATGGACCTGTAGTTTGAAGCTCCAATAGTACTTGGATAATTAATTAAACTCTTTAATTAAATTACCTAACATCCATTAATTGTCGGTCACTCTACTAAAGATTGACAACTGCACTCTCCGTACTATAGATATATTTGTGTCCATTGGATATAACCAGTCAACGA
Organism: Benincasa hispida; assembly: GCF_009727055.1. NCBI lineage: Eukaryota > Viridiplantae > Streptophyta > Magnoliopsida > Cucurbitales > Cucurbitaceae > Benincasa > Benincasa hispida. The sequence goes on along the minus strand of NC_052351.1, from coordinate 63,003,740 downwards.
TGTGATGACCCTTCACAAATTGCTTGTAAGTACAACTAGGCCAAAATTACCCTTTTGCCTTTGTAGTTACATCTAACTCTTAAGTACCATTGATCCCTTTAATGAACAATAAGTCATAGTCCAACTATGACCAAATCCCTCTCAGGCCAAGAGAGGGTGTGGCCACATTGTTCAAACCTCGGAATCAGCCCTTAAGAGAGTAATTTCTTTACTCAGGAAAGAAGTGAATTCCATCTTGTGTAGCTATGTTCTCAGCTCCCCAATTAGACGAATTCCCAAAATAGTAGGCATATTGAGTCGACAATCTGGTCACTCTCACAAATGTAAATCAAATTATCGCCTTCATAAGCAGGAGTTCACAACTAACTTAGGATTTAGGTCATGTCACCTATGGTCATCATGGTGAAGTGTAACTCTCTACTATTAACGGCGTTATATAATGAGACTAATCATTTTGTGGTCTGGTTTTATACAAACTCTTTGTATAGGATACCCCCGCTCTATGTCTCCACATGAATGATCAAGATCAGATCATTTGTAGCATTATACAACACTTATAACATCTAAAAAGCAGGTCGTATTCGTAGTGTCACCAGGATAAGGTACCCAGTCTTACCCATCTACTATAGACCGTTTAGGTTATCATTTAAACACGATCCACACGTATGTCTCTACATACATGTTTAAATTACATAAGATAACCTAGGATCTTAGTTTATTGGATTGAGTAAATGTTTTTAAAGTAACAATTAATTTATATAACAAACTACGAGAATACAAGAGAAATTTAGGACACCAATCCCAACAGATAGACTCCAACCAATGATAGAAGCTATCACTGATAGGCATCAATCAATTATATACCTTTTATAAGTTTGCTTACTAGTTTATTTTCATGTTTGTCTTATTTTAGGTACATTCACTATCTATGAAGCTGATATAAATGGGCATTTTAAGTATTATTATATGGTTATTGAAGCATCAATTAAGGTTTGGAAACATTGTAAACCCAATATATCTGTTGATGGCACGTTCTTGAAATGTAAATATGTTGCATTCTTTTGACGACTTTAACAATTAATGCCAACAATCAAAATTTTCGTTTGCTTTTAATATTGTTGACTCTGAAAATGATACATGGAGATGGTTTTTTTAACAATCTAAAGAACAGTTTTGACGAACGAGAGGGATTGATCATTATTTCTGATCGACATTTTAGCATTTTAAATGGTGTTATGAATGTTTTTCCAACTGACGAGTATTGTGTTTTTCTAAGATACCTTTTGCAAAATATGAAGTTTACTTATAAGGATTCTTTAATTGCTAACATATATTATAATTGTGCAAAAAACTTATAGAATCGATAAGTTTGAGTTTTATATGAAATGGATAGAATTGATATATCCTACTATTTTGAAATGTCTCAATAAAGTTGGTTTTGGGAAATGGGCACATGTGTATTCTAGGAGAAGAAGGTATAATATGATGACTACAAATATTTCAGAGTGCTTGAATAATATTTTGAAAGAGCCTAGAGAGTTCCCTGTTGCATAATTACTTGATTCCATTAGAGAAATACTTCAAAATTGATTTTATGAAAAAGGTTAATTAGCATTATCCATGAAGACTGTTTTGACTAGTTGGGTGGAGTCTGAGTTGTGAGAGCAACACAATTAGTCAAGAAGCTTCAAGGTACAAAATTAGCCATTAATATAAAAGATAAGACTAATTTTAATTTACCAGTGATAGCTTCTATCATTGATAGTGGAGGGATTTGAATCCCGCCAGAAGCGTGTGATCACATTCTTTGACTCCTTGAACGAATTAAAAATACAAATTAAAAAAGGTTAAGTAACATACCTTTGTCGATCCACAATTACAGCAAAATCTCCTCCTCGAACTGATAGTCTTCTCCTCGAAATCTTTCTTTTCCATGAGATCTTCCTTGCTATAACTCTAGCAAGGATTTTGCTTGTGGGAACCACTCTTGAAAGATGAGAGGGAATGAGGAAGAATAATTTTTAAAGAACTATTCTCTAAAAATTGGGAGAATTTTTCTTGGGAGAAATCTCTACAGAATGTCTGTAGAGATTTGTGTTGTAAAGTGTGGTGACTAAGTTCCATGAGGGCTCCCTAGGGCTCTATTTATAGAATACTACTAGGTTACTCCTAATCCTATTAGAATAACTCCTCTACAGAGATATTTAAATTAATATCTATTATTATCCATTATTAAAAGATATTTACTCAATTAGTATCTCATATTAAATGGTCTTAAATATTTAAATCATATTTAAATATTTATCATTTGCAAAATTTAATTATCTACTAATATCCAATATTAAAAGATAATTATTCATTTGGTATCTCATAATAAATGGATTTAAATTTGTATTCTCTGCATTATCCCTTTAATTTGAATCTTATTCAAATCAAATAATTAATTATTTGAATCATATTCAAATAAATTACTTCTCCCAATATCTACTTTATTTGAATCTTGTTCAAATTAAATAATTTATTTATGTATATAGATCTCATCCAAATAAATCATTAATTATTTGAATCGTATTCAAATAATTTAATTCTTCATATTATAAAGTTTAATTTGAATCTCATTCAAGTAAACTTTATAATAAATCATGTAATTAATTATATCTAATACAAATAGTATTTTCCCTCATAAATTTGAATAATTCAAATTTTCCTCCAACAAATTTGATCCTTGTTGATCCGTTGCTGAGGTCGTAAGGGAACATTATGGACCTACCGATCATAGATTTTAATGATCCAAGATTAATTAATTAATCTCTTTAATTAAATTGACTGTCACACCCCCTCATGAGCTCACCTCAGTATAACCCGAAAGGAGGCGTGAGGACAGTAGATACCACCCCTTTTAGTGATACGTACAACCCATCATCCTCGCTCTAACTCATTTTACCAGTATTAAGAAAACAACTATAAGTATAACTTTTTTGAAAATCAATTTAAACAACTTGAAAGGTCTTTACAAACATTTTCCCAACCCCTTTTACAATTAAAACAATTAACATTCTAGCTTGGGGAAAACATCGACTTCTCGCAGCAACCTGGACTCTTCTACCACCTGTGAAGGAAAAACATAAAAGAAAATAGTGAGCTTAAAGCTTAGTTAGTGATAAACATCTTACAGGGTCTCTTTCAACCCTTAGAACCGGAAAGCACAATCAACACATCAACCTAGCGAGGTTACTATTCAAACCTCAAGCTTGAATGAGTCCATCTCTGTCCTACCTACACATACAGTAGATAGTTAATCATGTTTATTCTGTCTCCTATGTGCACATAGATCCCCCTCTTATGGGCTCAGAAACTAGGCCCATCAACCCACTGACCATCCCATATAAGGTTCCTAACACGGGCTCAAGAACTAAGCATTATGGCCCCCTGACCATCCTGTAAGATTCGATTCTGCCATGGGCTCAGAAACTAGGTCTTTCAACCTTCTGACCATCCCAGCCTCACAGCCTTATCCTTGTTCATGCTGCTCATATGTCAATACAAGCATAGCGTTTATAAATATATGCTTAAGACCTTTAAAAAGAATACCACTCACAGTTTAATCACAGGAACCTTTTTCCTCCTGCAAGTTCCTGGTTTCCCTTGTTTCCATCTTAACTCTCGAGCCTATACTAGTTCATTTATCATCTTAGAATCTCATTTTTAGGGCTAAAATAACCTTAGAATATCTTATTGGCTCTAAACTGAGCTTACCAACTCATACTGATATGAAACTAGGCTCCTGAACACTTTTGAACAATAGTTGGATGCAACCTGGCCTTTTTTACATAGTTGGAGCATGGTCAACATCTTCTGGACCCCTGGAAAACACTTGATTAATGCATGGACTATGCTGGACACATAGTTTTCTCCTAGTTAACACATACCCTCTTGGTCAATGCATGGGCCTTCCCCGAAACCCTAATTTCCCCTAGTCTCTCTCTTTTTGAGTCTCATTTGAAGGAAAATGTGTTATGAGCTAAAGTGAAGCCTTTCCCGGAGTATTTATAGGCCTTTAGAAGCGTCCTTGTCACCCTATTCAGGCCTCAAAAGCATAACACATAAGTTGTTTGAAAAACCTAAGTGTCAGCACCATGCAATGTCCAACACAAGGGTCCTAGATGTTGGATTCAGGAAGCAAGCAGTGGAAGTAAAATAGGATCATTAAGCATTCTAATTTATTAATTTTGACTTCAAACTAAGCATGCTCATAAAATATAAAGTGAGTTTCAAACATACCTTTGAAGATCTTCTTCTTCAAGCTCGATTCAGCTACAATCTCCTTGATTTCTGCTCGTGAACCACCACAAGGCTTCCCTACTATCCTCTAGGTGCCTTAGATTGAGTTGTGGGACTCAAAACAAGTATGAATTGAAGGAAATTGGAGGAGGAGGTTTGGTTTATTAACTGGTTGAAAAATAGTTCTTCAAACACTGTTTCTCAACAAATTGCAATAGATTGCATGCCTCATTTCCACATAGACTTCAAGTTTATATTAGCATGAACCATAATTTATGCTTGAATTATTGAGCTAAATAGGAATGGAATTCTGTGTGAGCTGCTAGGAAGAAAATGGGAAAATCCCACTTTTATAATTTTCCTAATTTCTTCTTTTATTTTGATTTCCAAAATAAAAAATCCATTTGAATTAGAAAAAAATGAAAATTTATTAATTTTACAAAATTAATTCAATATCTAATAAAATTAATAAATTAATTAAACAATTTAATTAATCTTATTAATTTAATATCAAATATTAAATTAATTTGCCACCAATTCCATTACCATGAATCTTTATTCATGAATTTAATATTTAAATCATATTTAAATATTAATCGATTCTCCAATTCTGTTTAATTTCAAAATTAGACATGTAATCATATCACATATAATTACTAATTCCCTTAATTCTAATTTGAACGTTTCAAATCAAGTTATCACGCTACTCTAAGGCTAATCCGTTTGTGAGCTAGTAGAGGGACCTAGTGGACCTACAGATCATGGGCTCCAACGATCTGAGATTAATTGGCTAAACTCTTTACATTGAATTAACCCCCATTTGTTAACTACTGGGTCATTCCACTAAAGCCCGTAGCTGTACTCCCCTCACTGTAGTTATATTGTGTCCACTCGATATAACCATGATTAGTAAGTTAACCCTTCACAGATTGTTCGTAATAACTACTGGGTCAAAAGGTTGTTTTACCCCTGAGATTACCTCTTATTCCTACTTATCCTCTAATGAACAATTAGTTTGTGATCCGATCATCAAATCGAGTCCCTCTCGGACCAATGAGAGGGTGGGGACCCCTTGTTCAAGACCCAAAGTCAGTACTTAAGGAAATAACCTCTCTACTATCCCTGAAAGTGGGTAGGATTGAATTCCATCTTGCGCCCTATGTCTTCAGCTATCTACCTGGTTTTACCCCTGAAATGGGAGGCTTATTGAGCCAGCACTGTTGAGCCAACCCTTAGCTATGCAAATCTAAGGATATTCCCGAATAAACAGAAGTTCATAGTTAGCTCAGGATTAAGGTCAAGTTACCTAGGTCATCGTCTTAAAATAATGAATCTTAAACAGTAAACAACGTTACAAAGTAAGAGTGACTTATTTCGTGGTCCGATCTTGTGCAAACTCATTACACAGGACGCCTCCACTCCTCATGTCATCACATGTATGAATTAGGATCACTTCGTTTGTAGCACTTTACAACTCCTTGTAACAACTACAGAGTAGGCCGCATCCAATAATGTTACCAAAATAAGGCATCCAACCTAATTCATATACTATAGATCATTTTGACTATTTACTCAAAATTGATCCACTTTTATGTCTCTACATAAAGTTCAAGTACTCATATAATAGTTATAGATCTCTTAGTTTATTGGATTTATTTCTAAAACGAAATAAGCAATTCATATATTCAATAACAACTTTAGGGAATGAGTTTATTGTTTACAAACCCCGAGTTTTAGGACATAAAACCCAACACTAGACACCTCCTACTTGCATGGATGCTTGAGGTGTCTTCACCATGCTATGCCCAATGCATAGGCCTTTTTGAGGTGTCACTCCAGCCTATACATGCCCTACTATGCGTCCACCTCACCTTAGGCTTGATTGGGTCTTCATTTGGTTGAGCCACATACCTTATTTTGCTGTCAATTCAACCTTATTCTCCAAGTTTCCTCACACCAATGCATGTAACCTAAGTTGGGCGCATGGTTACTTCAACAACTAACTTCCATGCGTCCAACACCTCCCCCATGCGTCCATGATGGTATTTTCAACGCATTCTCACATAAGTTTGGATGTATGATTCCTCAACTTAGCCCCTAACTCATCCCATAGTATCAAAATTAGGGTATGTGTCCAACTTACTTTGGTATGCATTTAGTTAGGGTTTTAGGCTTCCTTGGAGTAACTCTCTCCCAAGGGTTTGTCTTATGTTTCCATCTTGCTCTTCCTGAAGTCTTAATGGAATGCATAAGTCCTCCCATGCGCCCATAACCTCCCTATGCACCAACCCTTCTTTTTTTTTCCCTCTTCCTTAGCTTCTGTTTTCTCTTCAATGCATAGTCTATGTTCGAACCTCAAAGACTTAGCTATGTGTCCTCCTTGTATTACTTTTTTCAAGGGTATATAGATGCCCTAGTTTATTGTATTTTCTTATTTCTCAACATTATATATTTGTATATATCTGTAACTCACTGGAGTTCTAGTCCAAGTGGGAGATTGTTGGGAATATCCTAAAACTCGTAGTTCGTAATAATGGAAAACATATTCTATTTATCAATAGAAGTATTATTGAAGATTTTATTCAATAAAAGTTTTATTGAAATTGAAATTGCATTATGTTATAAAATCCAATAAACGAATCCATGGCTATACTTTATGTAGGGACATAAAAGAGGATCAAGTTATAGTATATAACAAAAAAGGTCTATAAGTATATGGATGAGATTAGGTACCTTGTCCCGGGGAAATAGTGCATCATATGCAAAAGAGTTTTGCATAAGACTGGATCACAAAATAGTCACTTTTTCTTTATAATGATCGTTCAATGTTACAACTGACTATTTCAATTCGATGACCTAGGGTAACTTGATTTTAATCCTGAGTTAACTATGAACTATTGTTTATTCGGGATTATCCTTTGATCTATATAGGTAAGAGTAGTTCAATAGCACTGCTCAACAAGCCTCCCATATTGGGGATAAGACTGGATGGATAAGACTGGATAGATAGCTGGGGACATAGTCATGCCAGATGGAAATCACACCTACCTATTTTAGAGTTAGCAGATAGGTTATTCTCTTAAGTACTGATTTCTGGTCTTAAACAAAGAGGCCCTGCCCTCTCATGGCCGAGAGGGACATGGTTTATTAGTTGGACTATAAACCATTTGTTCAATAGAGGATCAATGGGAGCTTAAGAAGCAAGATATATTTACAGGGATAAAATGGTAATTTTGACCTAACTATAAATACGAACGAATTATGAAGGATGCCTTACTGATTATGGTTAAATCAACTGGACAAAAATATATCTATAATGAGGAGAGTGCAACCATCGAGTTATAGTGGTATGTTTTGATGGTTAACGAATATTGATTAATTTGGTTTAAAGAGTTTAGCCAATTAATCTCAAATCGTTGGAGCTTATGATCTGTAGGTCCATAAGGTCTCTCTACTAGCTCGTAAAACATTACACCCTGGATTAGAATATTGAGCAAATTTGAAGCGTTCAAATTCGAAATTAGGGTTTGAATTTGAAATGTTCAAATTCAATTTAGGGTTTTGATAATTATATTCGATATAATTAAACGCTTAATTTTATCAAAATTAAACGTAATTGGAGAGTTCAAAATATTTAAATATTGATTACATGAATATGGATTCATGTTTGAATTAGTTGTTTTATTAATTTAATATTTGATATTAAATTATTATTTAATTAATTATATTAAAATTAATTTCAATTTTTTAAGAAATTCAATTTCTGGAAAATTGATTTAAATTATGTTTAATTTAATTTAAAATTAAATATAATGGAAAATAGAGATTTGAATTTTGAGTAGAAAAATTCAACATTTGATGTTTTAGTGGATTTTTCCACATTTCAACACCTTGCCCACTCACTTAGTGCTAATTGAAGTATCAATTAGCCAAATGTATGAGTGCTTTGAAACACATCCAAAAAGTGCATTTTCTGGGCTTAGAATTTAGTTAGTTTTATGCTTAATTTGAGATCTTTGATGTTTTTATTGTTTGGTTGTAGGAAATCGAGCAATTGGATGAGAACAAGCAATTTTGAAAGATTAATGACCAAAATACCCCCAAGAAGGTCAAATTTTTGACATAGGGCATTGATCAATGGAGAAAAAGGAAAGAAAATTCGGTAAATCGGAGGCAGGGCAATGTTGAACAAGCATTGCAATGCTGCCCTGTGATGCTGTAAGGCAGAGAGCTCATGGAAATAGGGCAACGTCGCAACGCTGTATGCTACGATTAGTAGTGTTGAAATTACTGTCAGCGTTGCAATGCTACAATTGCTGTCTATATAAGTAGTTTTTGGTCGATTTGATTCGGGGAGGCAATTTTAGGGCTATTTTGAGAGCGTAAAGCAATATTTCAATGAGGCCTCCCTGGGGAGTGTAATTCTGGATAGAGGCGGCATCTCGAAGCTTCAAAGGATTGAAGATTTGAAGAGAGATCATTGGGTTGTGATTTTGGATTTGAGGACGAGAGTAAAGAACACGACTTGCAATTTCTTCCCTCTTTAATTTTCTATCCTTTGTGTTTCGAAACCTCATGAATAGTCTATGTTTATCTTGTAACCATGAGTGAATGATTTGTGTTTCTAGGGTGTTGATCTAGTTTTATGGATTGCAAAAACTAATCTGGTTATTTTGTTGATTGAATTTATGCATAATTATTTTAGCATGTTTGTTCTTAATGCTTTTGATTAACTGATCACCAATTATGTACTTTACTTAATGTCTGTCTCGAGAGAGAAGATGTTGAGTTGGATCTAGCATGTTAAACTATTAGCCTAGTATGAATAAGAATGATTCATTAGAAAGGGTTGAGCTCGAGAGAGGATGCCTGGATAAAAGACTCCTAGATCTATAATTTGCATGAATCAATCTAAGGTCAAAATAATTAATTTGGTTAACCCGTTTAACGAAATCATACTCTAGAGCGTGTCTTTGTCTAGTTTCACCTCAGTTTTATCTTTTCTTGTTTTTTAGGATTAGATTAGTTAGGTTCTCATCATAATCTGGTCCCCTAAATAAAATTAGAAGAATCTCTGAATAGCTAAAAGAGTCAAACCAATTCCTCAGAAGAAGATACCCAGTCTCTTAACCGCTTTACTATATTATAATTTCACGCATTCGCTTGCGCTACCATTAAGTTTTTGGTGCTGTTGTCGGGAAATTGTGTTTTGAGTACTTTTAACATTTAAGATATTTGACTGATTTTAATTTAGGGTGTAGATTATTTTGTTTTATTTTATTTTCATTTTTTTATTTGAGTCTTCTCTTGTGCGATTGCTTGTGGTATTTACTTTACCATGTCTTATTATAATTTTGGGTGGCCTTATTAGTTTTACCAACCGAATCTAGGTCCAACACCACCACTAATGTCTTTCAACCTATACCCATACCCATATCCCATTAGTTACCCATCCCATGACCATAGGAGTTTTTATGTTTATAAACCCCCAGTAGAGAAGAAACCTTCTTTAGAGGACCAGTTAAAAGAGTTTATCTTAGACTCCCAATTTAGTAGATTTTGTATGGAAGAGAGGAGGAGGTTGTATAGGATAGAAGCTCAATTGGTAGAAAATGAGGCAACCCTAAAATGTTTAAGAGATCAACACAGTCTGATGGTTAATGCATTTAGAGCCTTGTTTGAGAAAAATATTTCCAATGCCACTGAGGTAGGGAGGTCTGTGATTGTAGATCCTGATGATGGGGATGAGTTGGAAGCATTAGAGTGTTGGGTTATATGTCCTAAAACTCGCAGTTTGTAATGTAACATATTCTATTATCAATAAAGATGTTATTCAACATTACTTCAATAAAGTTGTTATTGAATCTATAAATTGCACTTATAAAGTCTAAATCCAATAAACTAAGATTCATAGCTATTATGAATACTTGAACTTTATGTAGAGACATAAAGATGGATCAAGTTCGAGTAAATAGCCAAAACGGTCTACAGTATACAAATAAGGTTGGGTACCTTATTCTGGCAACACTATCGATGCGACCCACTCTGTAGTTGTTACAATTTGTTGTAAAGTTACTACAAAAGAAGTGATCTTGATCCGTTCATGTATTGACATGAGAAGTGGGGGCGTCCTATGCAATGAGTTTGCGTAAGATCGGACCAAGAAATAAGTCACTCTTACTTTATAATGTTGTTTACTGTTTAAGACTGACTATTCGTTTAAATGACCTAGGTAACTCGACCTTAATCTTGAGCTAACTATGAACTCTTGTTTATTCGGGATTATCTTTAGATTTGCATAGGTGAGGGTTGGCTCAACAACGGCAGCTCAATAATCCTCCCAATTTAGGGGTAAGACCAGGTAAATAGCTGGGGACATAGGGTGCAAGAAGGAACTCACGCTTACCCAATTTAGGGATAGAAGAAAGGTTGTTCTTTTAAGTATTGAATCCAGACCTTGAACAAAGGGCCCCCACCCTCTCATTGGCCTGAGAGGGATTCAATTTAGTGATTGGATCACAAACCAATTGTTCATTAGAAGATCAATGGAACAAGAAGCAAGATGTAATATCAAGGGTAAAACAACATATTGATCCAACCGTTATTACGAACAACCTGTGAAGGGTCGACTTACTGATTATGGTTAAATCAAGTGGACATAAATATATTTACAGTGAGGAGAGTGCAACTATCAAGCTATAGTGGTGTGACTTGATAGTTAACGAATACTGATTAATTTGGTCTAAAGAGTTTTGGCTAATTAATTTTAAATTGTTGGAGCTCATGATCTATAGATCCATAAGATCCCTCTAGTAGCTCGTAAAACATGAACACCTTGAACTAATGAATTGAGTGAATTTGGAATGATACCGATTTGAATTGTCCAAATTGAAATTAGGGTTTGAATTTGAATAAGTTCAAATTCAAAAATCAGGGTTTACATAATTATATTCGATAATTATTTAACGTTTAATTTATCGAAATTAAACGAAATTGGAGAGTTAATAATATTTAAATATTGATTTAAATATTAATTACATGAATAGGATTCATGTTTAAAGTTAGGTGTGTGATAATTTAATATTTGATATTAAATTATTATTTATTTAATTAAATATGTTTAATTAATTAAAAATCAAATTTATTTTCAATTTTACTTCAATTTGAGAAATTGGTTTTTGAAATTTTTGGATTTAATTAATTGTGAATTAATTAAATTAAGTTTTAATTAATTTTAGAATTAATTAAAGTTAATTGAAATGGAAATTCGATTTTAGTGGAATCTTCCCACATTTAGAGAAGTTGCAGGTGTTCCTTCTCTATACACACACATTTCCCACTTAAATCATGCAATTGAAGCTGGCATAATCTTGGTTCAATAGTGCTTGCATGAAGAAAGTTCATAAAACTCTTCAATTTCAGAGTTTGAAGAGAGATTTTGATAGAAAAATTGTTTTTTGCTGAAGAACATTATCTTCCTCAAAACCCTCTCATATCCTTCACCAAATTCACTTCAATTTGGAATTTCATCACTCAAATTCAAAGCTGAGAATAGTAGAGAATATCTCTTGGTGGTTCACTAAAGAATTGGAGTTGAAATCACGTGAAGAGCAGCTTGAAATTGGGAGAATTCAACAAAGGTATGTTGTTGAGAAGCCCTCTTCTTAAATTTCTGTTTAAGCATGCTTTTAGAACTCAGATTAAATGTAGTTAGAATACTTATTGATTCTATTTGCTTCCGTTGCATGTTAGCTTATCCTACTAATTGGTATTAGAGCATGATTTAAGCACTTAATTAGCATTAATTTGGTTTTTGGTGGGTGTTTTTCATAAGTTGTATGAAAATGATGAACTGATATGGTTTTTCTGAGTTTTGGCATTGTTTTCTCTTCAATTATGTTGTAATTCTTGTAATTGGCTCTTGTTTGATGGGCTTTAATGTGTGTTTAAGTATCTGTAATCCGATTGGAGGCATTAGAGTTGCAATTAGGATGTAATTGAAGAAAGAAGTGAAAAAGGTCGAGCAGAAGGAACTAGATTTTCAGCCACTACCTAATACTCGATGCTCGATGCCCCATACTCGATGATGTTTAGTGAAATACTCGATGCACGATGCCATACTCAATGAGCAACTCGATGATATTTTGTGAAATATTCGATGCATGATGCCATACTCGATGGTACTCGATGCTCATACTCGATGGTATTTTGTGAAATACTCGATGCATGATGACATACTTGATGGTACTCAATGGCATACTCGATGCTTGATGGTAGTCGATGGTTTTTGCCTGGTTCAGCCTAATTTTGAGCATTGAAGGTCCAGTTCGAGAGGTTTGGGTCTGGTTCAAGGCGGTTCGAGTGATCCAGAAGTGTTTTGGAGCCGGTTTTTACTGATTTTTGTAATATTTAGGCCTTTGTTTGCTTGAAAATGCCAAAACTAAAACCATATCAAACCGTGTTTAATTATTTATGCATATAATGTATGGTATAATTAAATAAATCTTGTATGTGCATAAAGTATGCCATGTAGATTTAAAATCCCACCATAAGAAGCATGTTACATGTATTGAAAGTATGTTATAAAGTGTTATAATATACAGTATGCATGTATAGGGTTTCAAATGTTTTAATATAAATGTTATATTAAATGTTGAATGCCTTTGATGTTTGTTATGGATGCTTAGCATGTCTAAAATTTTGTAATTTGTTATAAAATTGGGTTAGACATTTAAAATCCATAACAAAGATAAGCTGCATGCTCACATAAGTTAACGACCTGTTTTAATAGTTAAAATAGGTCGACATCTTGTAAAATATGGTTACAAACTCAACTGGTATATAATCCTGTCTAAGGCTGGGGGTTCTTAAGTTGACGATCTACGAAACACCTCCTACTTGGGGATTATGGCCAAATCATTGAGCGTTGTTAACCAATTTTATGAGTGATACGTGAGTGGTGTGAGGTTTTAAAACTGGTTTTTCACCTAGACATCGTAGGTTAAATCCAAATATAATTACTATACTTGGATAAACACCTAGACTTAGGTTGTATAATTAGCCGAAATAAACTTGAGTAAACATATACCCAAACAAATGTTAGGACACTTCAGTGGAAGTTTAATATCATATATGATATGCTATTAGAACACTTCAATGAGAATTTATTAGAATGCTTCATTGAGAGATTAATAACGTATATGATATGTTATTTTTAGCTCTCGCATCCCTAAGAGTTCACATCGAGATTCATGCATCGCTTCGTGTCAATTATGAACCTCGACTGCTCCAATCGGAAAGTGTTGGCTCGAATCAAGATCAGGCAAATAGGGGAAGTTGTTCACAGTAAAATCAAAAGTGATTTTTTATTTTAAATCTCACGTCCTAAGATGTTCACAACATGAGATTCGTGCAAAACTTCGTGTTGATTATGAAACTCGGCTGCTCCATTCAGAAAGTGTTTGCATGGGGTCAAGATAAAGGTGAATGAATGGAAGTTGTTCAATGTAAAATCAAATATACGATATATTAATTTCAACTCTCACGTCCCTAGAAAGTTCACACTATGAGATTCGTGCAACGCTTCGTGTCGATTATGAACCTCGACTGCTCCATCCGGAAAGTGTTTGCATGGGGTCAAGATCAAGGTGAATGGAGGAAGTAGTTTTCTCTCCTCAATTTGGAGTCAAGAAGAGAGGTAAGGTAGAATAATGATTATTATGGGTAGATTTAGGTCCAATGGGACCCATGAAGAGAAGCTCCTCCAAAAGAGAGAAGCACTAGCTCAAATATGAGCCTAAGAGATCATAGATGAGCCCCGGAGAGCCTGGGCCTAGAGAGCTAGACGTGAGATGCATAAGAAGCCTAGAAGGGTTTAACCCTAGAGAGCCTAGGCATGAGGACTCATAGGAGGCTTAGAGAGAGAGCTTAGAGAACTCATGGAAAAAACTTAGTAGTGGCGGCTTAGAGAACCCATGAGGAACTTAGAGAAAGCTTAGAGGACTCATGGAGCTTATATAGAGCTTAGAAAACCCATGGGAGATCCTAGTGAGCTCAACCCATTAAAGCTAAGAAGATTGTATGGACAAGCCCATTGAGAGGAAGTCGAGCTAAGAAAGAAGGTCGACTTATGAAAAGAGGTCGAGCTAAGAAAGGAGGTCGACATCATAAAAGAGGTTAAGCTAAAAAAAGAGGTCGAGCATAGAAAGGAGGTCGAGCTAAGAAAGAAGGTTGAGCTGAGAATGGAGATCGAGCTCAGAAAAGAGGTCGTGTTGAGGAGGTCGAGCTGAGAAAGGAGGTCGACCTAATAAAGAAGGTCAAGCTAAGAAAAGATGTCGAGCTTAAAAAGGAGGTCAAGCTAAGAAATGAGGTGGACCTTAGAATGGAGGTCGACTTGAGAAAGCAAGTTATGCATGGTTTAGCCATACATTGGCTATGTATTGTGGTTAGTCAATCGTATGTCAGAGACCTACCCAATAGCTGAGCACATTTATGGCCAGGATATGTAACGACTTTACAATGATGGCTAGGATGGGTTGTTGGAATAAATGGTATGTGGCCCTTTCATTAAGGGTTACATCCTTTCAATTTCATAAGGTACGTTCTTTCATTAAGAGATGCATCTTTTCAACAAATAACTAATTTAAAGAAAGGTATGACTATTCAAATAGCCACGAATTGTTCCATAAATATGACATTTCTTCAAAATGGTTTAATACATTTTCATAAGAATTTTTCTTCCTCAAATAAAAAAATATCTCCATTTCAAAATTTGTTAAAGTGTGGTATATCCACAAAGTATAGTTCGTTGATCTTGTGGACGAGGTGCTATTTTCTTAAGAAAGTTAATCCATTCTATCTTGGGAGGCAATTACTCAAGAAACTCAGGTATTGGAGTGAGTAAAATTGTCTTAAGGAGACAGTGTAAAATCATTGGGCTTAGGTTCTCTCACATTTACAAGGTTATGTATTTTAGTATATTTTTGTGAAATTATTCATCTAAGATTTCTCTCAAATAGGTAAGATCGTACATGAATTTTACTCTGTTTTTTTAATTTTCCCTAATGGCTTAACCATTAACAAAAAAAAAAAAAAATGTACTTTACGGTTGTTCTTTTGAAAGAAATGAAGGAAAACAAATCTCCTTCTAGATTTTGTTTTATCATGCATGGTGTGGCTGGTGGGATTTTGTTTTGTTTGTTTTAAATTTTGTGTTATGGAAGACCCGACCAAATTTTAATGTGATTTCTTTTGATTTTTTTTTTTTACCGTTTTTGTTTTATATTCATTGGTTAGTTTGGTTTACATATATATTATAAAACAATAATTTTATAGATTATGTTTTTATGTATATGAATATACATTTATTTTATTGATTTTGTGACTTCTATAATATTTATATTGTTTCCATTTGCTTCCGGTATGTAAAATCAATGAGATTCTGCTCATCGACTTCACCAGAACACATACATGTATAAAATTATTTTAGAATATGTATGGTATGTAATTTTGTTGAATATATTATGATTTTATGTGTATCTAAAGTATAAATAAGCTTAAGCATTCAAACGAATATTCAACCACCTTTACATTTTTCTTTACAGTTTGTTATATAACTACTTGTATCATCTAAAATGTATATGTTGCGAAATCGACAATTAAAGAACACAAAAGGAACGTAGAGTAGGGAAGATCGACACACAGATATATGTGGTTCACTAACAGTGTGTTAGCTATGTTCACGGGCAGAGGGAGAACCATATTATTTGAGAGAATGTTTTCAAAATTACATCATCAAATGGTGCCTCTATGGTTAGAGAGTATATATATCGCACTACTCTAAACCCTAGGGTCAAAAAACGTAAATAACTGCAAATAGCGAGACCCCCTAGGTTGTTCGAAGTGCCAGCAAACAGTTTCAAGGCATTTCAACAGTATAAATATGCATCATTTACAATTTGTAGAAACAATCTTAGCTTACAAGAAAGCTACAAGATCTATAAAAAAAGTGTGACTTAGCTCTTGAATAAAAGATTCTTCTCCTTCCCGTGGATGTAAGCACTGTATTGCCAAACCACGTGTATCATCGTGTAGATCTTCTTCTCTTCTTTCACTTTACAATATTGCATGTTCTTCTTCTTCATTCACACGGCAAACTCATGAGAATAATCAACAAGAAAAGAGTTAGCAAGAGTTTCCGACAAACAAAGGAGAGAACGTGAGAGAGAAAGAAAATTAATTTGTTTGAAATTCATTTCCCATCAGAGCAGAAGACATCACTTCCATCAGTGGATTTATCCACGTGTTGCACATCAGCTGGCAGATTGTGGAGCAACCTGGACCAAGTTTTCTACCAACCAAAAATAATTTGGGGCAAAATAACTTGGGTTGATCATGGTTTGGATCGGCAAAAAGGACCAGCTTCATCATTTGAACTTTTTTTTTCATTCAAGAATTTCAAGCGTACAGGCCCAACAGTGCCTCTGGCTTATTGATTATAATTAATATTAATTTTGTTAATATTGTGCATCTAGTTTAATTGAAATAACCATCCAAATGATATCTGCATCACTGTAGAACAAATTTTTTTAATATTCTTTCAAGTTAGATCTGCAAGAAATGATTTTCTAGAGATTCTGTATTTATTTATTTTTGTTTAGAAGTGGATTTTCGTTATGTATTTACTCTTTGATTTGATTAAAACAAAGAAAAACCAAATAGAAGGAATTTGAGGTTGAACATAAATATCAGGTTGGACATTTTTTTATTATTTGTGGCATTTTTGTGATTCATACATTCTTGTGGTTTTGCTGAAAAGAGGTTGTTCTTTATGTTTTTTAAATTGAGTAATTTTCTAGTTTGAAAGAATATTGAAATTGTTGACCCATATATACATGTATAGATTTTTCTAAAGAAAAAAAATTTCATGTTATGGTTGTTGATACTGAAAGCTACGAAAATTTGCTTGAACGCTCTTTCGTGTAGTTTCATAATTTCAGTACCTATAACCACTTTGTTATGGGAGAAAAATGCTTACACACAATGTTTTTGTGTTGAGGGTGAGATATTTCATATTCTGCTTTAGAATAGATGGTCTTCCTTATATCATTTTTCCCATAGGTTGAAAACAATATTCTAGTGCTTGCAGTTCATCATTTAGTATATGTGCACTGGCCTATTTTTTCTTTTTTGCACTAATGTCATTCTACAGTATGACAATAGTGATTTAAGCTATGAGTATTGAATTTCCTTTTATTATTAATTTTTCTTGTTGGCTTATTTTGGAAAAAAATGCTATTGTAATATTGAAGGAGAAGCCTGTTGAAGGAGAAATTTTGGACTAATAATAAATTGTCACGTCATTTACTAAATTAATGACCACATTCCAAATCATCAAATTTGGGACCAATTAGGAGTGGACATGTGTCTTGAATTGAAGTTGAAGATAAAGTCTAATGATGCCATCGTGACCGTTGAATTAGATAAGATTAATTTAGCGCAATTTGATATTATTATTTGAGTTAAAATTCAATTAAGCCCAAAAATAGGTTGAATTTGACCCAATTGTCAAATCAGACCCAAATCCAATTAATTAGGTCTAAAGGCCAGCCCATTGACCAACCAAACCTAATTTGAGCCCAAACCCATGTAAGGCCCATAAGAAACCTCTATAAATAGAGACCCTACCTCATTTAGGGGAGGAATTGAAGGCAAAATCTCTCTGAAGATCTGAAGTTTGAAGCTCCATGGATCTGAAGAACATAACTCCTCTAAAGCTTTGAAGATCAGAAGACACTAAAGATCTGAAGATCAGAAGACATATCAAAGCTCTAAAGATCAGAAGATACTAAAGTACTAAAGATCAGAAGACATATTAAAGCTCTGAAGATTTAAGCTCCCAAGATTCAAGACTCAAGCTCTTAAGTGTTAAGACCGAAGCTTCTCAAGCTTCGAAGACTGAAGTTCTCAAATTCTGAAGAACTGAAGATCTGTAATATTTGAAGCTTTGAAGATTAGAAGATTTATAAATAGAGAAGCTCTCCTCATTTGAAAGGGTAAAAAATTCTACATTCCAGAGGGCCTAGAGAGAATTCTCCCAACAACCAGAAGACTCCCTGACTCCTGAAGCTGACCAAGATACAAGCATTCTTCCAAGACTTTAACTCCAAGATCATCACGTGCTTCACTTCCTCAAATCAAGCGTATGCATTCGACCGAGAGAGAATCAGAGGATCAAGTACTAAAGATCGAACCACATCGCATCAAATCAACATCAACATCAATACCAACTCAAGCTTAACTCCACGAAACAAGTTTCTCCGAAAGCCTTGTGCGAACACTAATCCTGCAAGAAGATCATCAAGCCCAAGGGCCGATCATCCAAGAAAATCAACAAGCCCAAAGGCCGATCGTCCAAGAAGATCATCAAGCCTAAAGGCCGATCATCCAAGAAGATCAACAAGCCCAAAGGCCGATAATTCAAGAAGATCAACCAGCTTAAAAAGTATAGTTTATTTTGAAAGCATCAAAATATTATGTATTAGAGATTGTACTCACTTTCCACAAAATTAATACAAATATAAAGTTCAAGTTTTACGAAATAAATTTCTCTTGAAATCTCGTGCGAACAAATTGGCACACCCGGTGGGACCTCACAGGACTTGTCACCTATAACCATTCAAAGGAGAGCATGCAAGAGCAAAAACAAGGTTTTGTCTTTGTAAGAAAATCTGGTAGCAACTAAGGAGTCTTTTAAAGTCAAGATCATCATAAGAGAAAATCCCTTGTTTGACAACTTTGCCTCTGCTTCTGACCAATCAAAGGAAAAATCATACCTTGACATAGTATCTTTCATGATGGCTAATGTAATGACTGAGTCAGCCATGGTAGAGATGGAAAGAAAGATAAATCTCTTAATGAAAGCTGTATAGGAGCGAAATCATGAAATTGTTGCTTTAAGAGATCAGATACAGGCTCGAGATACTGCTAAGTCGAGTCAATCTCCAACTACAAAAGTCAATAACAAAGGAAAGACTGTCTTGCAGGAAGACCAGCCGTAACAATCCATCTCTATTGTCGCCCTGTCAATTCAACAGCTGTAGGATATGATTACAAACTCCATAAGGGCTCAGTATGGAGGACCACCACAATTTTCCTTTATGTACTCCAAGTCGTACACTAGGAAAATCGACAATCTGAGAATTCGAGCTGGGTATCAACCTCCAAAGTTTCAGTATTCCAAGCAAGGTGCAGTCCGAAACAACATGTTGCTCACTTCATTGAAACCTACGAAAATGCAGGAATAGAGGAGACCAGCTAGTCAAGCAGTTCGTCCATACTTTGAAAGGTAACACTTTCGATTGGTATACTGATTTAGAGCCGGAAGCGATTGACAACTGGGAACAGTTGGAAAGAGAGTTCCTCAACTGCTTCTACAACATAAGGCGCACCGTTAGCATGATGGAGCTGACGAACACAAAACAGCGGAAAGAAGAGTTGGTCATTGATTACATCAACCGATGGAGAGCTCTGAGTCTGGCTTGCAAAGATAGACTCACTAAATTATCTACAGTGGAGATGTGCACCCAAGGCTCCCAACAAAACTCAGTCTGAAGCTACCTCAAAGCTAGAAGACAGTAGCTACAAAAATAGGGCAACGTCGCAATGCTATACCTAGTGTTGCCACGCTCTAAACGTTGACGGGAAAAAATAAAATGTGTGCGTGCCTTTGCGCAACCGAGCGTCGAAGCCAGCATCAACCTTGGGATGCAACGCTGTGACCTTTAAATGCTTCAGATGTTCCAGATTTTCAAAAGAGGTAGATTTTATTTTATGATTGAGAAGAAAATTTCATATCGAAATTAGAGAGAAAAAACCACGAATTTAATTTTGTCTTGAGAGATTTCTTATAAATTCACAAGTCTTTTTGTGAATTTCTTCATGTATTTCATCAATTCTTCCATGAATTCCTTCAAGACTTCTTTAATTAATGCCTATGTAAGTAATTTTCTTAGGAAACCTTTAGTCTAGGTTTAATTTCTTGAGATCTTTTGTGTATTTTCTTATTTTTTTGCATTCTTGAATGTTCTTATGTTGATTTTGAATAAAAATTAATGGAAAATAGTTGACGCCTTGATTCTATTAATTTCTTGAATGCAACTCTTGCTTGGCACTGTTGCATAATAGTAAGATGGGTTGCAAAAATTAAGATTTCTTGTTTTAATTAGGACATTCTTTCCAAAATTAATTCTTGAACTTCTTAATTTGGAGCATTCAAATAATTGTTTTTGAAACTTACTCTAATGTGTTTCTTGAATGTCATAATCATGAGAACCCTAGTTTCTAAAACAATCTAAGAAAAGAAATGAATTTATTGAATTGAAATGTTTTTTACTTAGATTAGGGCTAATTGGTATGGTAATTGTTAATTAGGTAATTGGATCTTCAGGGATTTTACCCTATTGGATTATGGGATGTTGAATTTTCATGTTTTTGTTCAAGATCAATGATAGAATTAATCTAGTTAATAAAGATTTCCCAAGAATCTCTCTTTATCAATTCTTTACAAAAAAAAAAAAAAGAAAAGAAAAAGAAAGAAAGATTTTGTTACAATTGCGTTTACTTTGATTGTTGTAACGACCCGACCCCTAGGACTCAAGCTAGGCCGTTACTAAATACATGTATGCATGGAACTTAAAATGACACCTTTCTATGGTGAAATAAATGCTAAGTAAATAAGGTAAGTTCAAAAGTCTTTCATTAAATTCAAATATAAAAAGACAACAATAGGGTACCCATAAATCATAAATGTTAATAAATAAGTCTGAAAACAATTCTTAATAGTAAGTTTCAGACATCAAAACTGAAAGTTAAGCAAAACATGAAAAGAAATCTAAATCTCATGAGCGGAAGCATAAAACTGGTCCCAGTGGCTCGATCACGAATTCCGCTTGTCCATCACTGGTGCATCTCTATCTTTACCTGAAACAAAAACATGAGAAAAATGAGTATAAAATACTTAGTAAGTAACCCCACTACTGGGTCAGGTTAGGCATCTATGTCCTCTAGATGCCTACCTCTGATAGAACATAAAAACTACTCTAGTCCTCAAGGGACACATACATACACGAACTAGTTTCTATCCTACTGTAGTGAAGTACGCCCACTACCTCTGGTGAATCCCGAAGGAAATGCAATCTGGTGAATGCCGAAGGAAACACAATATCTAGTGAATCCCAAAGGAAACACAATCTGGTGAATCCCGAAGAAAACACAATATTTGGTGAATCCCGAAGGAAACACAATCTGGTGTATCCCGAAGGAAACACAATATCTGGTGAATCCTGAAGGAAGCACAATCTGGTGAATCCCGAAGGAAACACAATATCTTATGTACACATGGTTATGCATACACCTCTTTCATATACACATAACCCACTTAATGTGTACCTCTTTCGTATACACATAACCCACTAAATGTGTACCTCTTTCGTACACCTGGTTAAGTATACACCTCTTTCGTATACACATAACCCACTGAGTGTGTACCTCTTTCGTACACCCCAGCTATGAATGTAGGAATGCATACCTCTTTCGTACACATGGTTATGTATACACCTTTTTCGTATACACATAACCCACTGAGCGTGCACCTCTTATGTACACCTCAGTACCCTTTAGGTATGTATCACTTTCATACACACAAGCCCTTGTTCATCTCTTTCATGTACTAACGCCCTTGGACATGCATCACTTTCATGTAGTCACATAGTCTGGAAAGGAAAAGAGATTACATCTAACTTCATATTACATACAACATTCACATAATCATGAGTCCTCTAAAATCTCCTCATTAAGATCATGTTAGTTAACCTCAACGTACGTGTTTAATCTAGTTTTAATGGATCAACTCTAGTACATCACTTTCATGTACTAACTCATGTAAAATATCAAACATTTGAAATTTCATAATACATCATATAGCTTACACACTTTCATAATAAATCACATAAATACGCACATCAACAAATGCTCCAACTTTCACCTAACTTTAAGACATTTCAGTAGTAGTGTCACTTAACTCATAATTTAGGGTCATGCTTAATCGTATTTTTAATATGCCTCATGAAATTCTAAATCATGCTCATACATTCAGACATATTATCACATGCTCTTATATCTTTTCTAAACAATCTATTTAATCACAGAACAGTCAAAATTATCCTTGTAACTAGTCTTAAAATCCTCAAAATAAATCATAAATTTATCGCCCGACACAAAGGTGGTTCCAGTAGTGAGATTACTTACCTTTACTCGCAAACCTATAGAAACTACCAAGCTCAACCTCTTCCTTGCCCAACGAAATCGAAAGCCTACAGGATCAAACTTAAATCACCCAAAACAAAGACACCAGGACACCTCAAGATCCAAACCAAACACCTAACATCATGGCAAATTATTTTAGGCTGCAGTCCATGATTCAGTCAAACTTAAATCGAGAAATTCATAAACATACAACATGCTTAACAACCCATATAAGTTTAGAGCCTTACCCTTCACCAAGATTCATCGACTACCCCTTTAATTGGCTGGACGACAACTTCAGCAACCTAAAATTTCGCCCTACATCCAAAATATGATGAGTACCAGCCAGTCAAGGCCAAACTCTAGTGACTGTTCAAAATCCTCAAGGAATCTAATCAAAACAATTTACACTTACCCTTAATCCAAGATTCTGACAAAGACCAAAGCGGACCCGACGCGGTAGGGACGACGACAATTGGCAGTGGTGCGGCGGACGTGCGATTGGAGCAGCGGACACATGGCTGGAGTGGCGGACGTGCGGCTGGAGGGGATCTGAACGAGCGACTCGGCTGGACGGATGCTCACAGCTGCGGTTGGAGAGCTTCTGGTTGCTCGCGGATGGAATGAACGACTGAAAGGGTCGGCTGAAACCCACGAACGGCGAGCGGCGCGACTGAAGGAGGGTTGATGGCTGGGCGACTAGCGGCACGTGGGGGGTGAATTCAATGAGGTGATTGCTCATGGGTACTAGGCTCGATGGAAGACACGATGGTTTGGGAGGTTTGGCGGTCGGGGGGGTGGGGTTGGGGGTTTTCGAGCAGTGTGTGGAAGAAGAAGAAAGGGATTTTTGGTTTTTTTTATACATAATAATAATAATAATAAAACTTTAAAGGAAATATAATAAACTTTTATTTTATTCTTTTCCTTATTCTACTTTATTTTATTAACTTCCTTTCCTTCCCAAAATGAAATTAATTCCTACCATTAATTTCCAAATGGAATAATTTCAACGTCAATCTATTAAATTCCCGCAATTACACTTAAGCTCGAAAAATTCCAAAAATGCTCTCAGTTAATAAAAATTACCGAAATTACATAAATAATGAAAATTCGGGGTGTTACAATTGTACTTAGTTTTCTTTAAAACAAAAAAACCCCCCATTTGTTATATTTTGGAATTCAATAATCAAAATCTTGCCAATTAATAAGGTTCCTTGTAGATCGACCTCTTACTTCCGCTATAACTACGTGTTAATTTTAGTTGTTGTTTGAGCATTATAAATTTCATTTGTCTTAGGTTAAATTGAATTAATGACACTGATTTTATCCCGAACAACCTTCCTCTTAGTTTATGTTGCTGATGTTATTGCTACTGGCAATGATTCTACTTTATCGATACCTTGATTAAGTCTCTTGATACGACGTGTACACTAAAAGATCTGGGTAGGCTGACTTATTTTCTTGGCATTCAAGACATTATTTTGACTCTAGATTCATTATAAATAAAGCCAAGTATTTTGATGACTTACTCCAAAAATTACAGCACATTAATCTCAATCCAACTCCATCTCCAAGTGTCCTTGGAAAGCATTTGTCCCTTAGTGATGGAACACCTTTTGATGATTCCTTTATCTATCGAAGCACGATAGGCGCACTAAAATACTTTACAAAAATCTTGGCCAATTTTTTACAAGACCTATTGATCTCCACTGGTAATTCGTCAAAAAAGTTCTCAAATATGTTAGTGGTACAAAGAATTTACGTTTTTTATTTTAACCAAGTTCTTATCTAACTGTTTCTGCCTATTTGGATGCTAATTGAGCATCCAATATTGATGATCGTAAGTCGTGGCTGCTTATTGTGTCTTTTTTGGGGGTAATCTTTTCTCTTTGTCCTCAAAGAAACAAATGGCAGTGGCTCGGTCAAGTAAAAAATATGAGTATGGGCCTTAGAACATGCTTCCTTTGAAATTATATGGTTGAAACAACTACTTTCAGAACTTGGTATGTTAACTTCCTTGACACCCATTATTTGTTGTGACAACCTAACCATCGGTGCTTTTGCAGCCAACCTAGTCTTTCATGCTAGAACCAAACATATAGAAATTGATGTTCACTTTATCAGAGATCAAGTTCTTTGTGGTGCTCTCGAAGTTCGTTACATTCCCTCATCGGACTAGCTTGTTGATTGCCTCATGATAACGGGCATAAATGCATGTTATTATAGTACTAAGTTATTAAACAATGCAAGTTTGCGTTGATAAAATATATAAGATTGTGTCCAAAAAGCATTAACTTCATAACATTATGGTCGCATGCGTTCATCGTATGAAAACAGTTAACTTTTGTATTTTTTGCAGAATATGCATTGACGCAAGGTGAAAAATGCGATCATAAGAAATCAACGGTCAAGCGCAGCGTCACCGCAAGGCTTTGTGGTGATTTGTGCTCATAAATATCAACTCAAGAAGGATTGCCACATAGAGCCGGCGCAACTTGGTGGGCGCATCTAGGTGAAAAGCATAATAAATCACAAAGGGACAGAAAGCTGATGACGGTCGAGTCCGAATTAAGTTGACAAGCCTCTAATGAACTACTGTAGCAAATACACTCAGCTTTTCGGTGACAAATATTCGGTGCATTAGACAAAGAATTAATGCCATCCCATCAGTACAATCATAAGAGAGAAGACGCCTTTCACCCCGTAGCTCTATAAATACCGAAGGCAACCTTCAGTAAAGGAGTTTAGACAGTTAGAAAATTTTGCCTAAAAAAGAAATAGCCTTGTTCATAGTTTTCCTTTTTACTTAGAAGACGGAGCTAGAAAAGGGAAGAGACGCTGGAAGATCGCCCTGGTCAGCTCGAGAGAGAACCCAGAGGTGTGGAAAAGCAGAGAGAGAGCCGACTCTCGCAAGAACGAGAATATCTGTTGAACAGAGTAGAGAAAAACAGTGAAAGCCTTGGGAAGCAAGAGATTGCTACCAGGCTCTTTATTCTTATTTCGCATTGTTATTTTGTATTTCAACTCTATATCTATAAAATGGAACTTGCTTATCTACATCTGTTCACTCTCTTAAAAGCACGCACGAGTAGCTAAATTTATCGAATGGGTTGAGAAGAACTAAGCTAACATGACCTAGGATCTTCATCGCATGCAATTATCTTATCTTAAGCTATGCCCAACATCCCTTTAGAGCTACTCGAGAGAGAGTCTAAAGAAAGAACCTAAGACTTGAGAGAGGTAGGTTAGAATCGAGAGTCGAGAGAGCGAGGTTAGACTTGCATAAGCAAGAGATAGGGACTTAGAAATAAGCTCTGTTTGCCAACATGCATCGCAAGCACCCTAGAGATAGGTTTTAATATTATGTGGCCATCTTGTATGTGTGAATGTCAATTGTCATTGCATAAATAAGAATAGAGGCTTATGTGTAGGTCCTATAGACTCATCGCATATATCGCATGCGTTCTAGTACTAGAAGCCGTAGCATTTGCATTGAGAGATGATTTGCTATTGTATGTGTGTTGCATGATCGCATAACATGAATGTAATCCTAGGAAGTGTTAGTTGAACCCCTTCTCAACCCGTTTCCCACATATTCATCGCATCTTCTGTATTATCAACTCTTCTCATAACTCCGTCACATACATTTCCTTTATACTGCAAATAAAAACCCAAAAAAATTATTGATTTATTGGCTACTGCAAAGTCTTCTAAAAAATTATCACTACATACCGTTTTCCTTAGTCCCTGAGTTCGACCTTGGACTTGCCAGCAAACTCAGTAAGGTTTATACTTGGATTCTGCTGAGAAAACTTGTTGCATAACGCATTTCCATCACCGCAATTCATTCCATTATTTCTTCACATAAAATAATGCATCAAGTTTTTTGCGCCATTGCCAGGGACTTCGGCAATTTAGTGTGCTAACGATAATTTTTCTGATTTCTTTGCAGCTCTCAATCTCTGGCAAATTACGACCTAGAGATTGAGAGGACGTTCCGATGAATATTGAGAGATAGCTGGCAGTAACAACAACCAGATAAAGACGATATGGCGGAGCAGCTTGGAAACGGAGCACCAAATGAAAACAATGTCATGGCAAAACCAATCCTACTGGCAAACGATCGTAATAGGCCCAATCGAAACTATGCATCGCCAAACCTCTACGATTTCTCTCTAGGAATCATGAGATCTACCCTCGATGGATCCCGATTCGAAATGAAATCGGTGATGCTGCAGATGATCCAGACTGTTGAGCAATTCGAAGGAAGGCGTGGCGATGACCCGCACGCCCACCACACAACGGATTACCAGACTATTTGTAAATGGAGATCTTTTATAACGGATTAAATCCCGCTGCTAATGCGGCAGCCGCTGGTGGTCTACTAGACAAAACATATGATGAGGCTAAGAACATCCTCGATCGCTAAAAATCACGAGGACTGGAGAGAGAGCGATCAAAGATTGAGAATAAAGGATAATGATGCAAATAATGGTGCTATTGCTTCACTTTAGAGTCAGATGAATACGATGATGAACTTGATATAGGGAATCGCAATAACAGCCTAACACCGCATAGTGGGCAAGTGAACATAATCAGTCAGAATGCCGCAAGGTGTGCGACTTGCGGTGAAGGACACGCAATGGAGGAATGGTCGTAGACCCATAATCTATTTATTTTGTGAAAAATAATCCATTCTCTAAGACCTACGACCTTGGGTGGAGAAACCACCCCAACCTTGCGTGGAAAAATCAGTAGCAAACTTTACAATATGTGGCGCAAAAAGAAGGGCCACCCTGATTTTTTCTATGAAATAATGGTCAGACGAATAGTCAAGCCAGCAGTTCGCAACCGCCACAATCTTCCTCCTTGGAAAGTTTGCTGAAGCAATATATCGAGAAGAATGAAACTGTGCTTCAAAACCAGGCGGCGTCTATCCGCAACTTGGAACTACAGATGGGCCAGATTGTGAGCGAACTCAAGAACAGACTGCAAGGGGCCTTGCCGAGTTCAACTGAACTCCCACACAACCCAGGGGGAACGGGTAAAGAGCAGTGTCAAGTTGTGACATTGCGGGGTGGAAAGACTGTGGTGGGGGAGAAGAAGGAGAAAAAAAAGCGATAGAGCCAGAGATTGCATCCACCTCAGAGCAAAAGAACAGAGAACCTGAGAGTACAGTTGCAACCTTTCCCACAGAGACTCAGAAAGAAGAAGAATGACGAGGTACAGTACCAACGCTTCATGACTATGTTAAAACAATTGCATATTAATATTCCGTTCGTTGAAGCGATTGAGAAGATGCCCGCATATGCAAAGTTTCTAAAGGATATAGTGACCAAGAAGAGAGGTACTGGTAAGTTTTCCACGGTGGTTTTGACGCAGAGCTCGAAATCTATAATCCCTCCAAAGATGCGCGATACTGGGAGTTTTACTATACCTTGCTCCATTGGAGGATTGTATATCGGGCAAGCATTGTGTGATCTTAGAGCCAACATGAACTTGATGCCTCTGTCAATATTTAAGTAGCTGAATGTGGGGCAACTTACGCCCATGACCGTGACTCTCCAATTAGTAAATAGATCTCTGGTGCATCCAGAGGGAAGGTGAAGGACGTGCTGGTTACAATCGAAAAATTTATATTACTAGCCGTCTTCATCATTTTAGATTACGAAGCCGACAAGGACGTGCCCATCATCCTAGGGTGACCATTTTTATCAACAGGTCGTGCTCAGATTGATGTGCACAAAGGAGAGATCACCTTGAGCATGAATGGACAGAAGCTCAAGTTCGACATCATCCGTGCCATGAAGTTTTTTGACGAAGAAGACCTGAATGAATCTGACGACGACCAGATTGTGAATGAAGAAGAAAAGTCTGACGATGAAAACGAAGATGAGGATGCGATCGCATCCATTGTCGCATGCAATGTGATCATAGAAAAAACAAACAAGGAAGATGAGATGATTGCAATCTAAGAAGAAGAGCTAACAGTAAATGAAGAAAGAAAAACAACGCAACCGTCCTTAAAAGAACCACCAATAATAGAGCTGAAGACATTGCCTAACCACCTAAAACATGTGTTTTGGGGGAGAATGAAAAGGTTCTGGTAATTATTTCCTCTGAACTTAATGAAGACCAAGAGAATACGCTGTTGAGCATTCTGAGAAAATATGTGCGAGCGATTTGCTGGAATATCGCAGACATTCGAGGAATTAGTCCCGCATACTATATGCTTCGAATTCGTCTCGAAAAAACCCATAAAAGATCGATCGAACATCAGTGCAGACTCAACCCTACGATGAAAGAGGTCGTTAAGAAGGAGATAATCAAGTGGTTAGATGTGGGCATCATCTATCCAATAGCAGACAACACGTGGGTTAGCCCCGTGCAGTGCATGCAGAAAAAATGTGGGATGACGATAGTCCCCAACACAAATAATGAGCTGATACCGCAAAGGACTGTCATCGGATGGTGTATTTGCATGGACTACCGCAAGCTAAATGCGGCAACGAAGAAAGATCATTTCCCTTTACCTTTCATTGACCAAATGTTGGATCGTCTAGCTGGAAATGACTTCTACTGCTTTCTGGATGGGTATGCCAGTTGCAATCAGATCATGATTGCTCCCGAAGATTAGGAAAAGACCACATTCACTTGCCCGTATGGAACTTTTTATTTTTGCCGCATGCCGTTTGGCCTCTACAATGTGCCGAGCACTTTCTAAAGGTGCATGATGGCCATCTTTTCAGAATATCTTGAAGACTCTGTTGAAATATTCATGGACGACTTCTCTGTATATGGGCACACGTACGTAGTCTGTCTTGCCAATTTAGAGAAGATATTGAAATTATGTGAGGAGACGAACCTCATACTTAACTGGGAGAAATGCCATTTTATGGTGAGGGAGGCATTGTACTGGGGCATAAGGTATCCAGGGACGGGTTGGAGGTTGACAAGGAAAAAATTGAAGCATTTGAAAAACTCCCACCTCTAACAAGTGTAAAGGTTGTAAGAAGTTTCTTAGGGCATGCCGGATTTTACAAACATTTTGGTCAAGGAATTTTTCAAAATAACACGACCGCTGAGTGCGTTGATGGAGGTTGACAGAAAATTTACTTTGACGACAGTTGCTCAGCGCATTCAAGAATTTTGAAGAATGCATTGACGACTGCGCCCGTATTGATCGCACCAGATTGGACATTTCCCTTTGAATTAATGTGCGATGCGAGCGGGGTATGCGATGGGAGCAGTACTGGCACAGAAGAGAAAAACAATACTATATCCCATCGCATATGCGAGTAAAACTTTGAATCCTGCTCAAACTAACTACAGCACCACAGAAAAAGAGCTATTTGTGGTAATTTTTGTGTTGGAGAAATTTAGAGCATATTTGTTGGGAA
Organism: Benincasa hispida; assembly: GCF_009727055.1. Classification (NCBI taxonomy): domain Eukaryota; kingdom Viridiplantae; phylum Streptophyta; class Magnoliopsida; order Cucurbitales; family Cucurbitaceae; genus Benincasa; species Benincasa hispida. The sequence goes on along the minus strand of NC_052351.1, from coordinate 62,973,756 downwards.
CAAAAGTACTCATCCACACTGACCACTCAACGATAAAATATTTGATGAAAAAAAAGGACGTGAAGCCGAGATTGATCAGATGGGTTCTCCTCCTTCAGGAATTTGATATAGAAATAATTGATCACAAGGGGATGGAGAACCAAGTTGCAGATCACTTATCCAGATTGGAAAATCTAGAGGTTGACCGCAATCAGTCAGAGGTGAGTGCAATGTTCCCAGACGAGCACCTATTTCATATTGAAGAATTTCCATGGTACGCAGACGTGGTAAATTATCTGGTTTGTGAGCAATTCCCTGAAGATTATACCGACAATTAAAAGAGGAGGCTCAGGCATGAATGGAGATCATATTTTTGGGATGAGCCATATTTGTATAAGAAGGGGGTAGACCAGATTCTGTGGCTATATGTACCGAATGCTGCTCAAGAATGCATATTATCACAATGTCATGATTCACCATATGGCGGGCACTTTGGAGGACAGGGCACCGCAGCTAAAGTATTACAAAGTGGATTCTATTGGCTAATACTGTTTAAGGATGCAAATGACTACGTGATGAAGTGTGACCGGTGCCAGTGCACAGGTAACATCTCATGAAAACATGCGATGCTTATGAACACCATTGTGGAATTAGAGTTGTTCGACGTCTTGGGCATTGATTTCATGGGACCATTCCCAACATTGAATGGTCAAAACTATATTGTTAGTCGTCGACTACGTGTCTAAGTGGGTAGAAGCAGTGGCATGCGCTGCAAGCGATGTGGTGGTAGTCTCTAAATTCCTGAAGAAAAACATTTTCACTCATTTTGGCACTCCACGTGCCATAATAAGTGACGAAGACTCCCATTTTGTCAATCACAATGTCAAAGAATTGCTGCGCAAATATAATATCCTCCATAAAGTGGGTACCGCATACCATCCCAGACGAATGGTCAGGCCCGAAGTGTCCAACCGAGAGATCAAGCTGATACTGGAGAAGGTCGTAAAGCCTTCGCGAAAGGATTGGGCAACAAAGCTCGACGATGCGTTGTGGGCATACCAGACTGCCTATAAGACACCCATAGGTATGTTCCTGTATATGTTGGTATTTGGTAAAGCATGTCATTTACCACTGGAGCTAGAACACAAAGTGCTATGGGCGGTGAAGAAGCTAAAGTTTGACCTAAAGACAGCAGGAGAAGCGAGAAAACTTCAATTGGTCGAGCTGGAGGAATGGAGAATTAACGCATATGAGAACGCAAAGATTTATAAGAAGCGCGCAAAGCGCTGGCACGACAAACAAATATGTGGCAAGAACCTCCAAGTCGGGCAGAAGGTCTTATTATTTAACTCACGACTACGGCTCTTCCCTGGGAAATGAAAGTCATGTTGATCTGGACCATTCATAGTCAAAAAGGTATTCCCACATGGCGTGGTCGAGTTATCTAACGATAACAGAACCAACATATTCAAAGTTAATGGGCAACGAGTGAAAATGTATCACGGAGAAGGCTGGCATTGCCAAGTCGACTCCTTGGACCTAAGAAACTCTGAATGAGAAAGAAGTGGGTGGTCCTTGCGCTATCAGGCGATTTAAATTCATCAGGGAACCTAAGTTTGTGAAGTATCCACAATTGAAATGTAACTTTTTGTTTAGACTTTCTACCTTACTGTATTACTCACCTATTCTTACTAAAAAAAAGCGATCTTATTGAACGATTGCAGTAAGCATTTTGTTAACTCTGTTTTTCTTTTTAAATTATTTGACCCTCTCAATATTTTACTTGCAACAATCGAGTGAACAATTGTGGAGAACGCTACAACAAGATTGCAACTACTTATCACTGTCACCGTAATCCAAAAAAAGTAGATCGCCATAAAGCAAGATGCGTCCACAAATAATTGCAGGCGACAACGCAATTTGGGGGTTGTATCTTCCTTGACTTAGCCCAAATTTTGCAACTATCGCATCGCATTTAATTTTGAAAAAGTTTATCACCGCATCCTCTTTGATTGCCGCAATCATTTAACATTGATCAATTTAGTAAGTCACCGCATGCTTTCTCTTTGCAAATTATATTTCTATGATGAAAAACACATGCTTCAATTTTTTCATGTACACTAGAGTCAACTTAATTTTAGGACAGTCACCCATGAAATATTTCTAAAAGTTAGCGGTCTATTAGTTTTCTTTCAAACTAACCCTTTACCGAACTTCCTAAGAACATCACATAACTCCTTTCAATCTTTTGGCAATGACGACATTTTTGCATTTTAAATTTTGAGGTGAGGTATTTATTTTCGACCTTGCTATTTAACAAAAAAAAAAAAAAAATCATAACGTTGCGATCGGATCCTACTCATAGTTGAATGTCTGCATGACACATGTGGGGGCAAGCCAAAACGAAGGTAGAAACTGTGATCAACGCATAAATAAATGACCACAACTCCGCTGCCGAGTAGGTATGAGTTTAGTCTGAGAAAGAGTGCCTTGTTCGTAGTTGGATGTCCGCATGACACACGTGGGGGCAATCCAGTAAAGTATTTTTGAAGGTTAAGCTTGCGGTCCCTATAATTTAGAAATATTTTAAGAAGAGACTTGAATAAGAATTAATGAATTTTGGTGTATAGGATTTGAATGAGGCATGCTTGAGAAATCTAGGAAAAGAGATTGCGGTCGACTTTCTAAAAGAAATATTTAGCTTGTACTTGTGGACAAGCATTGTTTAAATTTGGGGGTGTGATAACGGGTAGAAATGCACGTTATTACAGTACTAAGTTATTAAACAATGCAGGTTTGCATTGATAAAATATATAAGATTGCGTCCAAAAAGCATTAAGTTCATAACATTATGATCGCATGCGTTCATCACATGAAAACAGTTAACTTTTGTATTTTTATGCAAAATATACATTGACGCAAGGTGAAAAATGCGATCACAAGAAATCAACGTTCGAGCGCAGTGTTCACGCAAGGCTTTGCGATGATTTGTGCTCACAAATATCTGCTCAAGAAGGATTGCTGCATAGAGCCGGTGCAATTTGGTGGGTGCATCTGGGTGAAAAGCATAATAAATCACGATGGGACAGAAAGCTAATGACGGTCGAGTCCGAATTAAGTTGACAAGCCGCTAACAAACTACTGTAGCAAGTACACTCAACTTTTTGGTGACAAATATTCAGCGCATTAGATAGAGAATTAATGCCATCCCATCAGTACAATCATAAGAGAGAAGATGCCTTTCACCCCGAAGCTCTATAAATACTGAAGGCAATTGTCAACAAGTTAAACCAGAGAGACAGAAACCAGTAGGATTACTTAATCCACTCCCAGTACCAGAATGGAAGTGGGAACATATTATGATGGATTTCTTGTATGGATTACCTAAGACACCAGCAAGCTATGATGGTATATGGGTAATTGTGGATATATTGAAAAAATCAGCTAAGTTTTTACCTATTAAAGCCACTTATACCCGGGACCAACTAGTTAAGCTATATGTTGATCGAATCGTAAGTCAGTTTGGAGCTCCAGTTTCAATTGTATCAGATAGAGACTCCAGATTTACATCAAAGTTTTGGCCTAGTTTGCAGAAAGCTATGGGGACCAAGTTTAATGTTTCAGTACCGCTTTTCATCCACAGACGGATGGTCAGTCTGAGTGGACAATCCAGACATTGGAAGACATGCTGAGGGCATGTGTGTTGCAATTCAAAGGCAGTTGGGATACGCATCTGTCGTTAATTGAATTTGTGTATAACAACAGCTACCATTCAAGTATCAGAATGGCACCATATGAAGCCCTATACGGAAGACCATGTAAGACTTCGATATGCTGGAATGAAGTCGGTGAAAGGAAATTACTAGGTCCAGAACTTGTACAACAAACATCAGATAACATTAAGATAATTTTAAGACGGCTCGAGATAGGCAGAAAAGTTATGCTAATAAGTGGAGAAGAGAATTAGAGTTTGAAATGGGTGATAAAGTATTTCTGAAATTATCTCCATGGAAAGGAATACTCAAGTTTGGTAGAAAAGGGAAGTTAAGCCCGAGATATATTGGACCGTATGAAATAATAGAAAGGATTGGTCCAATGGCATATCGATTGGATTTGCCTGTAGAATTATCTCGTGTTCATGATGTGTTTCATGTGGCAATGCTTAGAAAGTATGTGCCAGATTCTACTCATATATTATCTGAGCAACTAGTACAGTTGAAAGAGAATTTGTCATATAAGGAGGAACCAGTGGAGATTATGGACAGAAAGGAACAAGTCTTTAGGAATAAGACAATCCCATTAGTAAAGGTGCTATGGTGGAATCATGCTATAGAAGAAGCAACATGGGAAGTTGAGGAGCAAATCAGAAATAAGTATCCGCAGTTGTTTAACTGACGGACTTGTCGCGAAATTTCGAGGACGAAATTTTTATAAGGAGGAGGTAAATGTGAACCCCGAATCCCAATTTTACACTTAAGTGTGTTTTCTTATTTAAATTGTCTTAATTTTCCACTTAATTGTATGTCTTATATAAATTTGTATAAATAAGTTGAGTAGGTTGATGAGAAAGTTAGTATGAAATGGTGAAGAAGGGATGGGGATTTGAAAAGAAAAATATGGAATTGAGTTGGGAAAGTTGGTGAAAAATAATAAGTAGGTTGAGCTAGTGTGGAATAATATGGAAATTGAGTTTGTGAAATTTTGGTTAAGTATAGAGAAGTTATGTGAAATGCGTTATGGCTGAGGAACTGAGGAAAAAATGGACTTTATGTGAAATGCGAAAAATATGGGAAATTACTTTGGAAAAATTTGGAAAATTCGTGTAAAAGTATCACAAAGTGGTGAGCAAACGTGTACGGAGAACAATGATCGCAGTAGCTAAGAGCGAGAATGGATAGAAGATGGGAGAGAGCGAGACCAGCGAGAAAGCTGGAGAGAGCGAGAGTGGAGAGAGCGAGACCAGCGAGAAAAGTTAAAGCTGGAGAGAACGAGAGGGAGAGCGAGATTGGAGAGAGCTGACCAGCGAGATTGCTGGAGAGAGCGAGAGTGAAGAGAGCAAGACAGCGAGAAAATGGGAGAGAGGACACTACCGAGAGTGGAGTGAGCAACACTGCCGAGCCGCAGAAAGAGCGAGAGCGCTATGTGTTAGCCTTGCTTTTTTCGATTCGAACGTCACGCCCACGCCTCGCTTATGCATTGAACGACCGAGCAAGCTTTTGGGCGATGTACTTGGACGTGTTGGGGTGGATTATGCATGTAAAAGCCCTAATTTGAATACAAACAAAGCTTGAAGACATAAGGGCAAACGACAATTAAAATCTAGGTGTTCGATTAAGAGAAATTCTTAAACCCTAAGAAATTGTGTTGGATGCGTCTGGGAAGAACACATTGAACCAAGGTGAAGTCAGCTTACGTTGATAAAGGGAGAATTAAACATTTGGCCATGCAACCAAGTAGGTGCTGTCAATCCCATGAGCAATTTGAATGCCTATAAATATGGAGTTGGGATTTCATTTTCAAATCACACAAAAATCATAAATTTTGTAGAGAAAGTAGAGGGCAGTGAGGGTTTAGAGGAATATGTCAACTTTGTACGAGAAGATCTTCCAATATACTCGTGTGTTTGGAGTGATTCCAAAGCCATCTGAAAGCTTTGGAGGTCTAGTTTTCAGAGTAGGGCTGCCGAAGGAAAAGGCTCAAAGGAACTGGGTTGGAGGTTGAGAAGAAGGCAGAAGAGTCAGACTATCGGATCAGTCTGGGTCAGTCTTGAAGATTTTAGATTTCAGCCAAACCACGAGAAATTCTGAGCTGAATGTTTAGGGTAAGATTCTTAAGACATTTTAGAATAAGTTTGTAGAAGGAAGTTTTTCCAAATAAGGTTCAGAACTATAAGTAATCTAAGTTGTAAGTTGAATCTGGATTCTAGGGGTGAAAAAGAGACCCGAGGAGCTACTAGAGTGAAAAGTTCCTAAGAGTTCGAGGTGAGTGGCTAAAATGTTTTCGAACTAAAACGTTTTTAAACTGTTTTGATTACAAACATTTTATTGAAAGCATGTTTGCAAAATTAATTCTCATGCCTACTAGTTTTATAAAGTGGTTTCCAAGCAAGTTTGAATTGTGATTTGAACGCATGCATATTGTTGAAAAGCTATTTACACATGTTGATTTTATCCAGCATACGTTATCATCTTTAAAGCTATGTTGTATATGTGTTATACTGTACATGATTTAAAGAGAAAAGTTGTTTATAAATAGTTTTGGTAAAATGCGATGCCGAAGTACAAGGAGAAGGCATCCACCCAACTAGATACTGAAATACAAAGAGAAGGTATCTATTGGTACTGAAGTACGTTTGAGAAGGTACCAAGCCAACAGGATACTGAAGTACGTTGGAGAAGGTATCCTAGTAGCTCGATACTGAAGTACAAGGAGAAGGTATCTGAGCAGTAGTACCAAATGTGTGAAGGTACTTAGTGTGGCCACAGGAGAATAAAGTCAGAGATTGAGCAAAAGGGTTCTCTCTGGACTAGTAGTTGGTGTTGGGATTATTTTACCAGATTTACAGTACTTTAACTTGAGAAATGATTTTACTGATTTATGTTTAAAACAGTTTTATATAATTTACGCTTGGAAAATATTTATGCTGCAAAAGTTTATATTTCAGATAAAACTATTTTATGAAATTATGCATGAGAATTTACTATGTTTTCTCGGTCACTCACTGGGCGTAAGCTCACCTCGGTCAAATCCTCTGAAGACAGCTCAGTATCTGCTCTGCCACTAAAGGACCAAAAGACATGTAACCGTTTGCTAGGTGGTTACTGTTAATATTGTACACATGTTACTATTGTTCATATAGGGACTAGGGTTTGTGGGTTTTGGGACTTGTAAATCTAATGTTGTAAATACTCTAAACATATTAAGTTTCTAAGTTAATAAATTGTGTGCCTACAGCCGCCCCGTTGCATATAATTTGTATTTGGTATCAAAGTTATTTCGCAAGAGTTTTTAGGCAGTAAGTGTCAGCCTAAGGGTTGATAACTGCTGCAATCACGCCCTTCTCTAGGCTAAGAGGGTGATCTGGGGTGGGGTGTGATAGCAACCTTCAGTAAAGGAGTTCGTAAAGTTAGAGAATTTTTCCCTCAGAAAGAAATAGCCTTGTTCATAGTTTTCCTTTTTACTTAGAAGGCAGAGCGAGAGAAGGGAAGAGACGCCGGAAGATCGCCCTGGTCAGCTGGAGAGAGAACCCAGAGGCTTGGAAAAACAAAGAGAGGGCCGACTCTCGCGAGAGCGAGACTATCTGTTGAATAGAGTAGAGAAAAATAGTGTAAAAGCATTGGGAAGCAAGAGATTGATACCAGGCTCTTTATTTTCATTTCGCATTGTTATTTTGTATTTCAACTCTATATCTATAAAATGGAACTTGCTTATCTACATCTGTTTACTCTCTTAAAAGCACGCATGAGTAGCTAAATTTATCGAATGGGTTGAGAAGAACTAAGCTAACATGACCTAGGATCTTCATCGCATGCGATTATGTTGTCTTATGTTGTGCCCAACATCCCTTTAGAGCTACTCGAGAGAGAGTCTAAAGAAAGAGCCTAAGACTTGAGAGAGCTAGGTTAGAATCGAGACTCGAGAGAGCGAGATTAGACCTGCATAAGTGAGAGATAGGAACTTAGAAATAAGCTCTGTTTGCTAACATGCATCGCATGCACCCTAGAGATAGGTTTTGATATTATGTGGTCACTTTGTATGTGTGAATGTCAAATGTCATCGCATAAACAAGAATAGAGGCTTATGTGTAGGTCCTATAGACTCATCACATATATCGCATGCGTTTTAGTACTAGAAGCCGTAGCATTTGCATTGAGAGATGATTTTCTATTGTATGTGTTGCATGATCGCATAACATGAACACAATCCTAGGAAGTGTTAGCTTAACCCCTTCTCAACCCGTTCCCCACATATTCATCACATCTTCCGTATTATCAACTCTTTTCGTAACTTCGCAGTATACATTTCCTTTATACTGCAAACAACAACCCAAAAACAATTCTTGATTTATTGGTTACCACAAAGTCTTCTTAAAAATTATCACCGCATACCATTTTCCTTAGTCCCTAAGTTCGACTCTGAACTTGCCTGGAAACTCAGTAGGGTTTATACTTAGATTCTACTGAGAAAACTTGTTGCACAACGCATTCCCATCACCGCAATTCATTCCATTATTTCATCACATAAAATTCACCTCACTAAGCCACCACACACTCTCATTATCAGTGTCTACGTTTAAAACTCGGACTACTTGATCTACCCTCTTGTTTAAGGGAGGATGTTAGGGAGAAATATCACACAGACAGTATGGGTAAGCAATTCATGCTTGCTGAGCTGTCAATGAGCCATAAACCAGATTGGCCATGTCATCATCTTCTAGAAGCCCTAGTCAGTTAGCATTTAATTAAAAGGAATATTTTCCTATTGAATGATTTGTGCCCATCTGTAGTGATACGTTAATTTTGTATATTTATTTTGTATATTTATTCATCCCGAATTTAAGGTGTCAGACCCCTTCTCGAACTTACCTTCTAAGCCCGAAAAGAGGCGTGAGGACGATAGATACCACCCTTCTATAATACCCATTGCCCATCTCTTACTTGTTTAGTAAACTTACAACCAAGGAAATATAACAATAGTTATTAGCTTAACTTATTTTATCACAAATAGTATAAAGTTACATAACCCTCAAACTCAACTTAACAACTTCAAACTCTTAATTACAGAAACTCATAATAACAAATTTAAGTCTGAAAGTGTGGTTGTAGTGTGGCGGACCTTGACCTTAGTAGCACCCTAGAACTTCCCTCTTTTGCTACTTGGGAAGAAAAACATAAAAGAAAAGAATGACCTTCAAGAAGCTTAGTGAGTGGTACACAACTTACAAGGTCACTTTCAACCCTTAGAGACAATTAGCTCAATGAACATATACATATAATGAGGTTATTACTCAAACCTCAAGCTTGAACAATTTCGTTCCCTGCTAAACCTACACAAACGGTAGATAATTTAAACATATTCTTCTTAGTACTATGTGTTGGGATTAGTGTCCTAATTCTCCCCAAGTCTCGTTGTTTGTAATTATACACATTGTTTTATGAATAAATTCTGACATTTACTTATATCCAATAAACAAAGCTCCATGGTTATCTTATGTAAACTTAAGCATGTATATGGGATATACAAGTGGATCATGCCTTAAGTGAGGTCTATAGTATAGGGATTAAGGTAGGATATCTGATCCTGGTGACACTATGGATACGACCCGCTTTGTAGAGGTTTACAAGTGTTGTAAACAACTACAGATGGTAGATCCTGACCATTCATGTGGAGATATGCGAGTGGAGGTTTCCTATACAAAGAGTTTGTATAAGACTGGACCACGAGATGACTAGACTCTGTATATAATGTCGTTGATACTAGAGACTTACATCTCACCTAAACGACCATAGGTGACACGACCTCAATCCTAAGTGTTTTGGGAACTTCTGCCTTTGAGGGCGGTCATTTGATTAGTATGGGTGAGAGTGGCCAGATTGCTAATTCAACATGCCTGCCTTTTTGGGGACTTGTCTAATTTGGGTGTTGGAAACTCAATTACACAAGATGGAATTCACTTCTTCCCCGAAGCAGGGGTAAGTAGATAGATTACTCCCTTAAGGGCTAATTTCGGGGCTTGAACATAGTGGCCACAACTTCTCTTTGGAAGAGAGGACTCAGTCATAGTAGAACTATGACTTATGTTGTAACATCCCACACTTTTTATTTAATAATAATGTAATTTTCAGTAACTTTATTAGTTGGAAATTCAATAATTGTCCTTAGTTGGAGGGCATGTTTGGAATTTTTGGTTGAAGTATAACTGCGAGAATTTAAGTGTTGGCATGAAAATTATTCAAAACTATTCAATTTTGAAATTCAATTTGAAAATTAATGGCAGTAATTAATTTTCTTTGGAAAAGGAAAGGAATTAAATAGTATAAAGTGGAATAAGGAAATGATTTAATTATAATTATACTATTTTCCTTTTTTTTATTATTATTATAATAATTATTATTTTAAAATAAAAAGAAAAACCATCCCCATCTTCCTCTCGCACGAGCCGCCTCCCTCACTACCCAAAAAATTTCTTCACGAGCCGCTTCCCTCACTGCCTCATCAGACCCGCCGTTACCGCCCCTCATCCAAATGCTGCTGTGCCTCATCTTCTTCACTGCCAGGTCCGAACACCACCGCACCTTCTTCGTTGCTTAGATCTGAGCTCACCGCCACTTGCCCAGTCGGTTTCTCCTTCACCGTCGCACCCGCTCGCCCAGTAGGAGGGTCGTCTGAGTCGCCACAGTCCAGCCCTCGGACCACCGCGCACCGCGCCGTCTTCCGGCAACTTGACTTTTAGTTTTTGGGTAAGATCTATTTTTGGTGGTTGGATTTCTTGAAAGACTTTAGATGCCCACTAAGTGGATTAAGGATTAAATTAGTTGCCTTATTTAATTTTAGATTTGAACTTGGGAAATCACAATAGCGACTATCCAGCGGATTCAAGATCGTTCGGTAAGAGTGTTGGTAAGAGTTTTGGTCCTTATTGTTGGTTTGTGGGCACGCTTCGATTACTGAATTAAGTTTGACTTAACCCTTGTATCTTTAAGGTTCCAAGTCATCGTCAATTGGGAGTTAAAATCTATTAACAGGAGATTTTTGGAGTCAAAATCTTGGGAGTGGTTGTTGATCAAGTTCTTTGGGTAAGCTTTGGGTATTGTGGTTTTGAATATGAGATTTTGCAATTATTGTTGGACTGAAAATTTAATGGTTGTATTCGTATGTTAGGGTCGTTACTTCAAACCGCGGTCATCGTTTGGTTGTTTGAGTTTATCTGTGGAATATCGATTAAGGTAAGTAATCTTACTACTGAAACTGCCCAAGGGCCAGGCTTTAGTTGTATGCTAGCATGATAAGTGTAAGTTATGGTAAATGTTAGCATGATGAATGATAGTATTATTTGAACCAAAGTATGTTCTGATACGAGATCTGAATTGTTTAAATATACACATAGATACTTGAATGTTAGTATGAGGTGGTATGTGTTTCCATATGATTGTATCTGATCTGATGATGTTGAGGCATACATGTATGTTGTAGAACTATGATGTTAATGTATAATTGAATGTTGTAGAACATGCTGTTGAGGTATATGTGTATGTGGTAGAGCCGTGGTATCAAGGATTATATGTATGTCATAGATTCGTACGATGGTGATTTTGATGTTGAGATCGTGTGACTGTCCTTACTGATTAGTTAGATGCCCCTTTAGATTTTGTGTTTCCTTCAGGATTCACCAGTTTGTGTCTCCTTCGGGATTCACCAGACGTAGGAGGCATGCTTAACTACAGTAGGATAGGACTCAGTCTTTTTCTTGTTTCATGTATATATGTGCCATAGGTGGGTATCTAGAGGACATAGATGCCCAGCCTGACCCCAGTAGTGCGGTTACTTACTGAGTATTTTATACTCATTCTTTCTCATATTGTTGTTTCAGGTAAAGGTAGAGATGCACCGGCGATGGATAAGCGGAATCCGTGATCGAGCCACTAGGACTAGTTTTTATGCTTTCGCATAAAAAGATTTAAAGTTCTTTTCATATTTCCCTTAATGTTAGTTTTGATGTTCGAACTTGTTAGTAAGAATTATTTTTCATATTTATTTATTAACCTTTATGATTTATGGGTACCCTAATTTTGTTTTTTGACGTTTGCATTTAATAAAGGGCTTTTGAACTTCCTTATCTATTTAGCATTTATTTCAACATAAAGGAGTGTCGTTTTAAGTGCCATGCATGCTTGTATTTTAGTAATGGCCTAACTTAAGTCCTAAGGGGTCGGGTCGTTACAGTTGGTATCAGAGCCCAGGTTTTGGGTTTTGTAGACTGACTTACTACGTAAGTCTAGATAGTCCCTGTGGCCCAGTAACGGATTCCTCGTCATCGGCAGGTACGTTCTACTAATTAAAGTTTCAATGCATACATGAGAACAGTAATGCAGTGTTTTAAAAGCATGATGTCTGAGAAAGACCCAGGAATAGTTAGTTAACGTATGAATTTATGACAGGACATGGCACCAAAACTAGAACAAGAAAGACAGTTAGAGAAGAAAAGCAAGCAAAGAGAGTTTAGAGTAGCCTGACTGCTCCAGCAGCTCCAAATCCGCTTGTGACCCAAGTTGATGAAAAGGCGATGGAGGCCAGAATTAGTGAAGCTGTTGCAACCACCATAATAGGAAAGCCCCAGGAATTGATCCGTAGCACGATGGCAGGGCAACCTGCCCAGAACTAGGCTCAGGAGGAACTGGTGCCACCCGAGCCGTTACGTCAGACCCGACCACAGGACAGAGACGTGCAGGGCCTGTCACTTGAGGCCAAACATCTGAGGGGATTTCCAAAAGTATGACCCCCGCCCTTTTGATGGATTATTGGGGGACCTCATCAATGCAGAGATGTGGCTGTCATCTATTGATGACAATATTCTGTTTTATGAGGTGCCCAGAAGAGCACAAGCTTCAATGCGCGGTCTTCATGCTGACTAGTAACGCAGAAGTCTGGTGGCGTTCAGCAGAAAAGATGATTGATACTGGTGGTGAACTTGCAACCTAGGAGAAGTTCAAGGAATGCTTTTATGAGAAGTACTTCTCGGCCAACACCCGATATAATAAGCAGACAAAATTCTTGAACTTAAGGCAGAGGGTTATGTCGGTGGAGGAATACGAGCAAGAATTCAATAAGCTGTCTCGCTTTGCTTCTGAACTGGTAGCCACCAAGGCAGCGAGGACCAAGAGATTTATCCAGGGCCTGAGGAGAAAACTGCGGGGGATGGTGGATGCCTGGGATCTTAAGACATATGTTGTGGAACTATGGGCCACCATGAGGATTGATGTCGACTCCCAGGTGGGAGAGGAATACAGAAGGTTGCTCGGGATTGAGACCTCCGCAGGGCAGAAAAGGAAGGCTGAGCACAGGGCTCCTGAACATCAGCAGAGGAGCTAGAACACAGTGAATGCTCCACGTCAGTGGGGACAACAGGGTTCCCAGGCTGTAACTGACAGGGAGAACAGGCCAATATGTACCACTTGTGGTAAGCAACACTGGGGACGTTGTCTAGCCGGCTCTGGGATTTGTTTCTGATGTGGCCAGAAGGGGCATATGTCAGATAGATGCCCGAGGAAGAATGCGCTTGAGCACAGGGGCCAGCCATAAGCTCATTCAAGAAAGGCTCGAGCCGCCAGCAACAACAGGGAAGGGTATTTTCTACCACTTGGCGTGATGCCGAAAAGTCAGGCACCGTGGTGACAGGTACACTTCCCATTTTGGGACACCATGCTCTTGTTTTATTTGACTCTGGCTCTTCGCACTCGTTTATATCTGCTGTATTGGTGAGGCATGCCATGTTAGACTCAGAACCTTTGCCATTTGCATTTTCCATTTCCACTCCATCAGGAGAGATCATGTTAGCTACAGAAAAGATAAAAGCATGTCAGGTAGAGGTAGCCAATCGCGCATTGGATGTAACCCTGAAATTTTAGATATATTGAGCATGGATTGGTTAGCTGCTAACCATGCCAGTATAGATTGCTCTCGTAAGGAGGTCATCTTTAACCCTCCTACAGGAGCCAGTTTTAAGTTTAAAGGGGTTGGGACCGTTGTCCTACCCAAAGTGATATCCGCATTAAAGGCCAGTAGGCTATTCGACCAAGGAGCCTGGGGCTTTATGGCCAGTGTGGTGGACACCAGAGAGAATGAAGTCACCTTGACTTCGGAGCCAGTAGTGAGGGATTTTCCAGACGTTTTTCCAGAAGATCTTCCCGGACTGTCCCCGCAGCGGAAGATAGATTTTGCCATTGAATTGAAGACAGGCACAACCCCTATTTCGAGGGCTCTGTATAGGATGGCCCCGGCAGAGTTGAAGAAACTAAAGGTCCAATTGCAAAAGTTGTTGGACAAGGGTTTCATACGCCTTAGCATGTCACCAAAGGGTACACCTGTTTTGTTTGTGAAAAAGAAGGATGGATCGTTACATCTGTGCATCGATTACAGAGAGCTGAACAAAGTGACCGTCAAGAACAAATATCCCCTTCCCAGGATCGATGATTTGTTTGACTAGTTATAGGGAGCTACGGTATTCTCTAAGATTGATCTCTGGTCAGGATACCACCAGCTGAGGATAAAGGACAGTGACATACCCAAGACAACTTTTCGTTCGAGGTATGGACATTATGAGTTCATATAGATGTCATTCGGTCTAACGAATGCACTAGCAGTGTTCATGGATCTGATGAATAGGGTGTTCAAGGAATTCCTCGACACTTTCGTGATTGTTTTTATTGATGACATCTTGATTTATTCCAAGACAGAGGCTGAGCATGAGGAGCATTTGCAGAAAGTTCTGGAGACGTTGAGGGCCAATAAGCTATATGCTAAGTTTTCTAAATGTGAATTTTGGTTGAAGCAAGTATCCTTTCTAGGGCATGTGGTATCCAAGGAAGGTGTCTCTGTGGATCCTGCAAAGGTGGAGGCAGTTACAGGTTGGGCTTGTCCAACCACGGTCAGTGAGGTGCCCAGTTTCCTGGGGTTAACAGGCTACTATAGACGATTTGTAAAGGACTTCTCTCGTATAGCCGCCCCATTAACTCAATTGACCCGGAAGAGAGCAACATTTGTTTGGAATGAGGCTTGTGAAAACAGTTTCCAGGACCTTAAGTCGAGGCTGGTTTCAGCCCCAGTTTTTACAGTACCGGATGGATCAGGTGGTTTCATCATTTACAATGATGCATCCAAGAAGGGATTGGGATGCATATTGATGCAGCAAGGTAGAGTAGTTACTTACACTTTACGTCAGCTAAAGAAGCATGAACAGAATTATCCCACGCATGACTTGGAGTTAGCAGTGGTGGTTTTTGCTCTTAAGATCTGGAGACATTACTTATATGGAGAGAAGATACAGATCTTCACCGACCACAAGAGTTTGAAGTACTTTTTCACTCAAAAGGAGTTAAACATGAGGCAAAGAAGGTGGTTGGAACTGGTGAAAGATTATGACTGTGAAATTTTATACCACTCGGGAAAAGAAAACGTAGTGGCAGATGCTTTAAGCAGAAAGGTGACCCATTCAATAGCTCTCATTACCAGACAGACTCACTTATGCAGGGATCTGAAGAGGCAGAGATTGCAGTGGTAGTGGGAAAGGTCACGACACAGTTAGCACAGTTGTCGGTGTGACCAAGCCTAAGGCAGAAGATTATTGATGTGCAGCGAGACGACCCTTATCTAGAAGAGAGAGTTCGTAGGGTGGAGTCAGGCTAGGATGGCGAATTCTAAGTTTCAGTAGAAGGTGGCCTTCTCTATCAAGGGCGTCTATGCATGCCAGCGATTAGTGACATTAAAGATGAGTTGTTGTTAGAGGCTCATAGGTCCTTATTTTCGATTCACCCCGACAGCACCAAGATGTATCAGGACCTAAAACGTTACTACTGGTGGAATGATATGAAAAGAGAGGTTGCAGAGTTTGTCAATAAGTGTTTGGTGTGCCAGCAGGTGAAAGCCCCAAGGCAGAAGCCAGCAGGCTTGTTACAGCCATTGAGTGTACCAGAATGGAAGTGGGAGCATGTGTCTATGGATTTCATCGTGGGGTTGCCTCGGACAGTCAAAGGTTTCACTGTGATATGGGTCGTTGTAGACAGACTTACGAAGTTAGCACATTTCATACCAGCCCACATTTTCAGTGAATAAATGGGCACAGATATACATGAAGGGGGTGGTAAGATTGCATGAAGTTCACGTGTCCATTGTGTCGGACAGAGACCTTCGTTTCACGTCTAATTTCTGGAAAAGTCTCCAAGCAACTTTGGGGACCCGGTTAGACTTTAGTATAGCTTTACACCTTCAGACTGATGAGAAAACAGAGAGATTGAATCAGATACTGGAAGATATGTTGCATGCCTGTGCTATAGAGTTTTCAGGAAGTTGGGATGCTCACTTGCACTTAATGGAGTTTGCTTATAATAACAGCTACCAGTCCACTATTGGGATGTCACCCTTTGAGGCCCTATATGGGAAGAGTTGCAAGTCCCTTGTGTGTTGGGATGAGGTAGGAGAGAGGAGATTGTTAAGACCTGAATTGGTGCAGACCACGAATGAGGCAATACAGAAGATCAGGGCTCCTATGCAAACAGCCTAGAGTAGACAGAAGAGCTATGCCGATGTAAGACGTAAGGACCTGGAATTTAAGACTGGCATAAAAGTGTTCTTAAAAGTGACACCCATGAAAGGTATTCTGAGCTTTGGCAGGAAGGGAAAGTTGAGTCCGAGATTTATTGGACCTTTCGAAGTCCTAGAATGAGTTGGCCCTGTAGCTTACCGTTTGCCTTTGCCCCCAGCATTATCTTCAGTTCATAATTTCTTCCATGTTTTGATGCTAAGGAAGTATGTGATAGACCCATCCCATGTAGTTGACTACGAGCCCTTACAGTTGAATGACAACTTGAGCTACGAGGAGAAGCCCATAGAGATCCTCACCAGAGAGGTAAAAACATTGCGCCGTCGAGAAATTTCTTTTGTGAAATTCCTGTGGCAGAACCACCAGTTCAAGGAAGCCACCTGGGAGCGAGAGGATGAGATGAAGGCCCAGTACTCGGAGCTTTTTCAAGGATGAACTTTCGAGGACGAAAGTTCTTTGAGGGGGGAAGAATGTAACATCCTGCACTTTTTATTTAATAATAATGTAATTTTCAGTAACTTTATTAGTTGGAAATTCAGTAATTGTCCTTAGTTGGAGGGCATGTTTGGAATGTTGGATTTGAAGTATAAGTGCGAGAATTTAAGTGTTGACGTGAAAATTATTCAATATTATTGAATTTTGAAATTCAATTTGAAAATTAATGGCAAGAATTAATTTTCTTTGGAAAAGGAAAGGAATTAAATAGTATAAAGTGGAATAAGGAAATGATTTAATTATAATTATACTATTTTCCTTTTTATTATTATTATTATTATTTAAATAAAAGAAAAACCCATCCCCATCTCCCTCATGCATCTCCCTCTCGCACGAGCCACCTGCCTCACTACCCAAAAAATTTCTTCACAAGCCGCTTCCCTCACTGCCTCATCAGACCCGCAGTTACCGCCCCTCATCCAAATGCTGTTGCGCCTCATCTCCTTCACTGCCAGGTGAAAACACCGCCGCGCCTCCTTCGTTGCTTAGATCTGGACTCTCCGCCACTTGCCCAATCAGTTTCTCCTTCGCCGTCGCACCGCTCGCCCAGTAGGAGGCTTGTCTGAGTTGCCACCAGTCCAGCCCTCGGACCACCGCGCGCCGCGCCGTCTTCCGACAACTTGACTTTTAGTTTTTGGGTAAGATCTATTTTTGGTGGTTGGATTTCTTAAAAGACTTTAGATGCCCACTAAGTGGATTAAGGATTAAATTAGTTGCCTTATTTAATTTTAGATTTGAACTTGGGAAATCACAACAGCGACTATTCAGCGGATTCAAGATCGTTCGGTAAGAGTGTTGATAAGAGTTTTGGTCCTTATTGTTGGTTTGTGGGCACGCTTCGATTACTGAATTAAGTTTGACTTAACCCTTGTATCTTTAAGGTTCCAAGTCGTCGTCAATTGGGAGTTAAAATCCATTAACGGGAGATTTTTGGAGTCGAAATCTTGGGAGTGGTTGTTGATCAAGTTCTTTGGGTAAGCTTTAGGTATTGTGGTTTTGAATCTGAGATTTCGCAATTATTGTTGGACTGAAAATTTAATGGTTGTATTCGTATGTTAGAGTCATTACTTCAAACTGCGGTCATCGTTTAGTTGTTTGAGTTTATCTGTGAAATGTCGATTAAGGTAAGTAATCTTATTACTGGAACTGCCCACGGGCCAGGCTTTAGTTGTATGCTAGCATGATGAGTGTCAGTTATGGTAAATGTTAGCATGATGAATGATAGTATGATCTGAACCAAAGTATGTTCTAGCTCGAGATCTGAATTGTTTAAATATACACATAAATACTTGAATGTTAGTATGAAGTGGTATGTGTTTCTATATGATTGTATCTGATCTGATGATGTTGAGGCATACATGTATGTTGTAGAACTATGATGTTAATGTATAATTGAATGTTGTAGAACATGTTGTTGAGGTATTTGTGTATGTGGTAGAGCTGTGGTATCAAGGATTATATGTATGTCATATATTCATATAGTGGTGATTTTGATGTTGAGATCATGTGACTGTCCTTACTGATTAGTTAGATGCCCCTTTAGATTTTGTGTTTCCTTCGGGATTCACCAGTTTGTGTTTCCTTTGGGATTCACTAGTTTTTTTTTCCTTCGAGATTTACCAGTTTGTGTCTCCTTCGGAATTCACCAGAGATAAGGGGTATGCTTAACTACAGTAGGATAGGACTCAGTCTCCTTTTTGTTTCATGTGTATATGTGCCATAGGTGGGTATCTAGAGGACATAGATGCCCAGCCTGACCCTAGTAGTGGGGTTACTTACTGAGTATTTTATACTCATTCTTTCTCATGTTGTTGTTTCAGGTAAGGGTAGAGATGCACCGACGATGGATAAACGGAATCCATGATCGAGCCACTGGAACTAGTTTTTACGCTTCCGCATAAAGAGATTTAAAGTTCTTTTCATATTTCTCTTAATGTTAGTTTTGATGTTCGAACTTGTTAGTAAGAATTATTTTTCATATTTATTTATTAACCTTCATGATTTATGGGTACCCTAATTTTGTTTTTGATGTTTGCATTTAATAAAAGGCTTTTGAACTTCCTTATCTATTTAGCATTTATTTCAACATAAAGGAGTGTCGTTTTAAGTGCCACGCATGCTTGTATTTTAGAACGGCCTAACTTAAGTCCTAGGGGGTCGGGTCGTTACATATGTTCATTAGAGGATTCAGTGGTACTTAAGGAGTTAGATATAACTACAAGGACATAACGGTTATTGGCCGAGATGTACTTACGAGCGATTTGTGAAGGGTTGTCACACTGTTGATTGGTTAAGATGGACACATAATATATCTGTAGTAAGAAAAGTTCAGCTGTCGGTCTTTAGTGGAATGCTTGGTAAGTAACGGATGGTGGATCCCGTGATTAAAGAGTTAAGTCAGTTATTCACTTACCATTGGATCTTCGAGCTATAGGTCCATAAGGTCCCCGGTAGCTCAATGGATTCAAGTTGAGGATTAGTTCTTGGTGTTGATTTGAAATGTTTGAATTGACATGAGGTAATTCGATTATATATGATATGATTGGTATGGTGTATGAGACACATCAAGTGGAGGATTAATATAAATGAGATTTACATTAAGTGCCATGGAAACAAAAAAGAGTTATGGTTTGTATGTTTCATGATATGAAATATTAAAACTATAGGTTATAAATATATTATGGTAAGTTAGTTATCATTTATATTTATAATAATATTAATTATTGGATAATTATCTCTTTTTCTCTAATAACCAATTGAGTGGGAGGTTATTGGTAATTTCATGGTCACCGGGAAGTTATCAAGTAAATTAGATTTACTAAGTGATAGCTTGGAATTAGCTAAATGATCGTGGAGTGTTAGTACACGATAGACACTCAGCTAAGTGATGAGTTAAACGATCGCATAGCTTTTGCTAGACGATCGCATAGCTTTTCCTAAACGATTGGGCATCGACCTATACGATAGGTTGTTCTATCTCCAACTTACTCAATCGTTTACATGATTGTGATTCTTCCAGTTTTCTGCCTAAATCCAAGTCCACACAGAGCCCACCCTCTAGATTCTCACACCGAGAATACCAAGTTAACCTTCTTGATGGTGTCATACTCAACTCGACACTGTCGAGGTTCTGTGGAGGCCGTTCGTGGTGTTCGGGGTGTTCATGACCTTGGCGATCACTTAGTTCGAGTGCATGGTGTTTGTGCAGTGTAGCAGTCGTGTTGGACGAACATTCGTGTGTTGCTGTGTTGCTAGTATTGAGCATTCGTGTTCAAGGAACTAGAAAATGAGTCTGCAAAGGTTTGTTATTTATTTTCTTTGATCTATAGTAAAGCATGCTGTAATTTCTGCATTTCGCATAACTATATGTTTCCGTTTGTGATTGTAATTTTAAAGTTCATATACAAATGAAATTTGGAAAGATCCTTCTGCTGCTCATGGAAATCCTCATGTCCGATTTCCTTCACTATGTGCACATAGATCCCCCTCTTATGGGCTCAGAAGCTAGACCCGTCGGTTCTCTGACCATCCCATATGAGGTCCCTCTCATAGGCTCAGGGACTAGACCCACTGACTCTCTGACCATCCCATGAGACTCTACCACAGGCTTAAGAACTAGGTCCTCTGACCCCCTGACCATCCCATCACATTTTCTCATCATCGTAACGAACTATACATATATCCATAACTATAAAATTCACAAGAATCCTTAAAAGAATACCACTCACAGATTACTATCGAAAGTTTCCTTTTTCCAAGCCTCCTGGTTTCCTGGTTCCCTCTAGAATACGGGTCTGCAGTTAGCCCAATGTTAGCTTAAAAACTGATGTTTACGGCTAAAATAACCTTAAAATATCGTCTTGGCCCTAAACTCAGCAAACCAATTCCAATTAATATGAAACTAGGCCTTTGAACACTCTTGGACAGTTGTGGACACATGGTATCCTTCCATAACACCAATTGGTCGCATGGTTGCTTCCCCAAGCAAGTTAGGTGCATGGTCCACCCTGTTGGGCGCGTGGTCTATCTCCTCAGTGTTGGGTTTTATGTCATAAAACTTGTGGTTTGTAAACAACAGAACTTATTCTGAAAATTCAATAAGTTGTTATTGAATAGATGTTTTGCTTATTAAAAATCCAATAAACCTAAAAGTCCCTTGACTATTACATGAGTACTTGAACTTTATGTAGAGACATAAAAGTGGATCAGGTTCGAGTAAATAGTCGAAAATGATCTATAGTATATGAATAAGGTTGGGTGTCTTATTCTGGTAACACTATTGGATGCGGCCTACTCTTTAGTTGTTACAAAGAGTTGTGAAGTGCTACAAATGAAGTGATCCTAATTCGTACATGTTATGACATAAGAAGTGGAGGCGTCCTGTGCAAATGAGTTTTGTACAAGATCGGACCACGAAATCAGTCACTCTTACTTTATAGCGCTGTTTACTGTTTAAGACTGACTATTTCAAAGCGATGACCTAGGTAACTTGACTTTAATCCTGAGCTAACTATGAATTCCTGTTTGTTCGGGATTATCCTTTGATCTGCAAATGATGAGAGTAGTTTAACAGTACTGCTCAATAAGCCTCCTATTTTGGGGATAAGATCAGATGAATAGCTGGGGACATAGCCCTGCAAGATGGAATTCACTCCTACTCGATTAGGGTTAGTAGAGAGGTTGTTCCCTTTAAGTGTTGATTCTAGGTCTTGAATAAGGGGCCCCACCCTCTCATTGGCCCGAGAGGGACTCGATTTGTTGATTGGATTACAAATCAATTGTTCATTAGAGAATCAGTGGGACTTAAGGAACAAGAGGTAATTTTAGGGGTAAAACAGAGATTTGACCCATTTGTTATTACGAACAACCTGTGAAAGGTTAACTTACTAATCATGGTTATATCGAGTGAACATAATATATCTATAGTGAGGGGAGTTCAACTATAGGCTTTAGTAGAATGACCTATTAGTAAACGAATGGGAGTTAGTTCGATCTAATGAGTTTAGCCGATCAATCTCGGATCGTTGGAGCCCATGATCTGTAGGTCCACGAGGTCCCCCTACTAGCTCGAAAATGGATAAGCTCTAGAGTAGCGAGATAAGTTAATTTGAAACGTTCAAATTAAAATTAAACGGAATTGGAGAATTAATATTTAAATATGATTTAAATATATGAATGTGGAATTGTATAAAATTAATTTAATATTTGATATTAAATTAATTAGAATTATTTAAATTGTTTAAATAATTATTTATTAATTTTATTAGATAAATTAATTTATGAAATTAATTTTAATAATATTTTCAATTTTAGAAAATAAATTGATTTATGAAATCAATTTTTGAAAAGTTGAAAAAGAAGAAAAATACACAAAATGGAAAATTGGGATTTTCTATTATCATCTTCAAGTGGCTCACTTATAACCCACCATCTTCAAGCATCAATTATTCCAAGCATGAGCTGCATCTCATGCAACTATCTTTCTTGCATGATGGTCTGCAATATATTGAAGAGATTGGAGTGAATTTGAGGCAAGGAAATCATTAGAATTTTTCTGAAAATTCAGTTGAAGAAGGTGTTCTTTAAAGTGGGTTGGTGTTGTGAGTTCTTCTCCTAATTCCCTTAATTCAAGCTTATTTTGAGTCTCACAACTCAATCTAGAGCACCAAGAGAAAGTAGGGAAGATCTTGGGGTCGTCTATAATAAGATTCGAAGAGGTTTATAGATGGAAATCGTGATTTCAAAGGTTCTACAAAGGTATGACTTGAAACCCACTTATTTCTGCAAAAGCATGCGTTAATTTATGCCAAAATTAATGAATTAGAGTGTTTAATGATCCTTTTTGCTTCCGTTGCGTGATGATACAATCTAACATTTAGCTCACTACAGACTCAGTTGGGCACATGGTATGTCTTCTCAACGCATGGGTGGTGAGGTTGGGTATGTGGCATTCATATAACACCCTAAATTCTCTCCAACTCTTTCCTCTTTAAGTCTTCTTTAGGAAAACTTGAGTTGTGAGGTGAAACAAAACCTTCTGGGGGTATTTATAGGCCTTTAGGAGTGTCCTCATCACTCCTCTCAAGTCTTCAATGCATGACACCTCGTTGCATGGGAACGCTATGTGTCAGCATTATACAAAGCCCAATGCAACACCCTCGACACCTTCTACTTGCATATAAAGCTTGGGTTTCCACACCATGCATAGGCCAATGCATAGCTACCCTTGGGGTGGAATTCTGACCTTTTGCATGTCCTACTATGTGCCCACCTCATTCTTAGCTCAGCCAAGACTTCACTTAGTTGAGTCACGTACTCTACTTTGTTGTTATTTCGACCTTGCTCCTTAAGTTTGCTCAAATCAATGTATGGTAGCTTCTGTTGGGTGCATGGTTGCCTCACCAACAACCTCATATGTGTCCTGTTGGAGTGTATCAGCAAGCAACAAAACAACAAGGATCAATAAGCACTCTAATTCATTAATTTTGGCAGAAACTAAAGCATGCTCTTGCAAAAACAAATGGGTTTCAAGTCATACCTTTGTAGAACTTCCTCAAAGCTCGATTTCCAGCTGCAAATTTCTCCAAATCTTGTTGTAGACCACCTCAAGATCTTCTCCACTATTCTCTTGGAGCGTTAAATTGAGTCGTGGGACTCAAAATAAGTTTGAATGAAGGGAACTTGGAGAAAAATTCACAGCAGCAACCCACTTGAAAAATACCTTCTTCAACCCGAATTTTGCAGCAAAAATTCTATCGATTGCATACCTCAATTCCACTCCAATCTTCCCAATATATTGCATACCATCATGCAAAGAAGATGGCTGCATGAGATGCAACTCATGCTTGGAGTTATTGAAGCCAAAGTTGGTGGGTTTTGTGTGAGCTACTTTGAAGATGATAGTGGAAGAAACTGAAATTCCATTTTGTGATTTTCTAACTTTTTCAATTTTCAAATTTGATTTAAAAAATCAATTTGTTTTTCTAAAATTGAAAATATTATTTTACAAAATTAATTTCATAAATTAATTTTCTTAATAAAAATAATAAATAATTATTTAAACAATTTAAATAATTCTAATTAATTTAATATCAAATATTAAATTAACTTTACACAAATCCACCTTCATATATTTAAATCATATTTAAATATTAATTCTCCTATTCCATTTAATTCTTAAAATTAAACGTGTAATTATATCTCATATAATTACTAATTCCTTTAATTCTAATTTGAACATTTCAAATTAACTTATCACGCTACTCTAAAGCTAATCCATTTACGAGCTACTAGGGGGACCTCACGGATCTATAGATCATGGGCTTCAACGATCCAAGATTAATGGGCTAAACTCATTACACCGAATTAACCCCCATTTGTTAACTAATGGGTCACTCCACTAAAGCCCATAATTGAACTCCCCTCACTGTAGATATATTATGTCCACTCGATATAACCACGATTAGTAAGTTAGCCCTTCATAGGCTGTTCGTAATAACAGTTGGGTTAAATGTCTGTTTTACCCTTGAGATTACCTCTTGTTCCTTAAGTCTCACTGATCCTCTAATGAACAATTGATTTGTGATCCAATCAACAAATCGAGTCCCTCTCGGGTCAATGAGAGGGTGGAGCCCCTTGTTCAAGACCCAGAGTCAACACTTAAGGGAACAACCTCTCTACTATCCCTAAAAATGGGTAGGAGTGAATTCCATCTTGCACCCTATGTCCCTAACTATCTATTCGGTCTTATCCCTGAAATGGGAGTTTATTGAGATGGCACTGTTGAGCCAACCCTCACCTATGTAAATCTAAGGATAATCCCAAATAAACAGGAGTTCATAGTTGGCTTAGGATTAAGGTCAAGTTACCTAGGTGATCGCTTTGAAATAGTCTGTCTTAAACAGTAAACAACGTTATAAAGTAAGAGTGACTGATTTCGTGGTCCGATCTTGTATAAACCCATTTACACAGGATGCCCCCACTCCTCATGTCATAACATGTACGAATTAAGATCACTTCGTTTGTAGCACTTTACAACTCTTTATAACAACTACAGAGTAGGCCACATCCAATAGTGTTACCAAAATAAGGCACTCAACCTTATTCATATACTATAGATCATTTTGACTATTTACTCGAACTTGATCCACTTTTATGTCTCCACATAAAGTTCAAGTACTCATATAATAGTCAATGGTCTTTTAGGTTTATTGGATTTCTAATAAGCAATACATATATTCAATAACAACTTATTGAATTTTCAGAATAAATTTTATTGTTTACAAACCACGAGTTTTAGGACATAAAAACCCAACATGTCCAACATCACCTTCTATGAACCCATGTGGTGTTCAATGCATGGTTCCCTAGTATTGGACATATTGGTTCCCTAACTATGCTACCAACCTGTTTCCTATCTCATAACATAGCTCTTTCTTTAGCTCATAGCAAGGGTATGCACCCAACCTATACTTTTCCTCCTAGGTATGTGTCCAGCTAGTTGTGTTTCCTTAGTGTAACTCTTTCCCAAGGAGCTGTCTTATGCTTCCATCTTGCTCCACATAGACCTAAACAGAATCCACAAAGTCCTTTATGCATCTATACCTAGCCCTATGCGTTTAACCTTCTCTTACTTCCTTCTTCTCAAAGCATAGCTTTCTCTTTTGAGCTCAAGGCATAGTCATGTGTTATTTTGTCTCACTTCACCTCCAAGCATACATATACATGGCATCTATGCACCACTCAACATTCCAATCTCTAGGGTTTTCTCCACTTGTAGTGTCCCATGTTGTCCAACATCTAACCCAATTATCTCCATTGAATACCCTATGCGCCCACCAATCTCCTTCTCTACGTCTAACCCTAACTTCCTCTCTTGGTGGTGCATAGTTAAATACAAAGTTCACTTAACACTTAACCAAATCTTTCCCCATGCTTTCACCTTGTTCCTAACCTCAAAGTATGGCTCTTCAAGCTCACAACATAGCTTTTAATACTCACAGCATAGCTCCTCATAGCATAGCCCTTCATGTTCACAATATAGTCTCTTATGTTCATACCATAGTTCTTTATACACATAGCATAGTCTCTTCTTACTTAGCATAGTTTCCAACATCTCCCATGTATCTAAAATTATCCAAAATCTCCCCTTGGATGCACCTACCATGCGTGACTTACTATGCTATGACTTGGTCAACTATGCTATCAACTATGCTATGACTTTTTACCTAGACTATAACCTACTTCCTCAACTACACTGTGATTTGAACTTAGCCAAGATTCTCCATTCTCTCCTATGCTATGAATCCAACCCTTATTTTCATAGCATAGTTTGAACACTTTGCCAATTCTTTTACTCTAAAATTTTTAGGTACTTAGACAAACTTTTCCTTCCAAGGCTTCAAACTTGAGTTCTTTTCTCAACCCAAGGAATCTTATGATGGTTCAAGTGTGATATAAGGGATTTCCACTTTATAAAAGGAAACCTTGCCATCATTGATTGAATATAGAACATCTAAGAATATTTCTCCCAAATTAGAAAATCTTCAAATCCTATTTGAGGGAGATTATCCAGTGGGTGGTCAATTACATTCGACACAGTACCAACAACAACAATCTATTTATGGGTCCCAAAAGGTGATGATGTAGGGACTATTAAAGGATTTTTTTGATATTGAGGAAGCCTGCAAAGCTCTGCATAGGAAATGGTGGTGGTGGTAGTGATGATGATGATGATGATAATGATGACCAAGAAAAAGAAGAGAAGGAAAAGGGGAGGCATGAGAGTTTACGGAGATTAGAAGCCATGGATTTGAGTGAGTAATGAGTAGAAAGATTTGGGTTTGGATTATAAAGGTGAATATGGGGAAGGCTTTGTGTGTGAATGTGCTAAGAGTGTTTTTTGAGTGAAGACAAATAGCTCAATGATTAGCTCATCTCATAGGGAAGATATGTAGTAAAGGTAGACTTCAAAGTCAAACAATAGAGATCGTTAGTTTGGATTTGGCGTTCTTTTTTTTTTTTTTTTAATAGGTTGGGGAGAGATACTATCATTCATAAGCTTAGTATTATCATTAGATATATATTGTGTTTTAAAAAGTAAAATTCCGCAAAACAAACTAAGATATTAAGAAAGCTTTGGGTTATTATAGCTCACTCAATATTTGGACCTCCCATTATAATAGTTAACATTTCCAATTATTATAACCTACAGTTAGGTATTGTAAACTACTTGAAAACTCTCATTGTCTATAGTGTTTCACAAGATTTCAAACAAATATTTAGGGGTTGTTTGGGTCATTGAGTTGGTTATTATAGTCTATGTTTAGACAATTAATTTAGGTATATATATATGTATTAGATTGAGATGTTGAAGAATAAAGATGATAAAATTAATTTATAGTTCAATGGGTAAGAATCTATTTGTGATTTGCATCACAATGGATGAACTATTATTTATATACAGATTCTATTAACTTGAATATATAGCTTAGTTGGTTAAGACATTTATGTTCTCAACTAAGAAATTAGAAATTCAAATCTCTCTCTAAATCCAAATATTGTACCAAAGCACATAGTAGCATGCATAGTTTATAATATGTTATTCTACTAGAGCTAAATTTCATGGGGTCAGTGTTTGAAATGACCAACCGTGCGGCACTTGGATGCTCTTGCTACCAAAGGGTGCACCAAGTAAGCCTTAAGAAGAGTTTTGGCCTATTTAAGGCACAAAAGAACTCATCAAGAGGTTTGAAGATGAGTAGGCAAGGGGACTTAGAGTTTGAGTGAATGAGAACTTTATTGGAAATGTCCAAGGATGCTTTACAAATGAGCCCCAATGGGCTATATCTAGACAAGCCCCACCGACTTTAAGGGCCTTAGAATTGACCTAGGAAGTCTGTTAAGACACTCCTAGAGACCTTTCTATGTCTCTTACATACTTCTTAGGCCATACTAGGCCCTTCTAGATGCTACCAAGTACATACAAGACTTTTCTAGACACTCTTAGTCTATTCTAGGCCCTTGTAGAGCATTCTAAAGTATGTACATATGGGCTGATGTTAGGACCTTCTAACACAGTATAGAGCCTTCCGAAACCATCTAGCATGTTCTAGCACTATCTCGGGCCTTTTAGAGGCTTTCGATGCTGTCCAACTCTTTCTAGCATGGTGTGGCATTGTCTAGTGCATCCCAGACGCATTTGGGGCATGCATGAGGGCACTGGCACTGCTCAACGCCTTCTAGGTCTGTCCAGGCTTGTCTAGAGTCTTCCAGAAGCTTCTTGAATAGTCTGAAGCACTCAAAGGTCGTCTGGTGTCATCTAGAGGTGTCTAGCCCTGAGGCGCGCGCGTAGGGAGGCATGCACGTCTGTTGCTTGCATGTTGGGTTGCCCGTCTGGGCGTTGCATGCGCACAAGCACGAGCATACTGGGGCGTGCGCCTCTAGACTCGCACGCTCTGGGCCTTCGGCACGTGCCTGTGCGATGTGTGTGCGCGCACGGCCCCGTGCTTGGCCTTGCTGATGCCCGTGCGCGTGGTTACTCATTGGGGCGCCGTCTGGGCACCTGTCTAGGCGTGTGCCTGTCTTGGCATGCCCTTGCGTGCCTGTGCCTGGGCATGCGGGTGTGTTGGGCGTCTGTGATAGGCTTGCGCTTGGGACAAGGGCGCACGAGTTGGCCTTGTGTGGCAACTCGGGGATGCCTTCCAACGGGTCTTGACTCCTCCTTGGCGGTGCTAAAGGAGTCTTGGGCCTTGCATTGACAGGATTTGAAAGGTCATTTTTGTGGCGCGTGACATAAAGCCATAAACATATCAAGTCCTACAGTTTAGCTCAACAATTAAGATATCTCAACTTTCTAATCAATAAAGTTATCCGATACAAACTCATTGTTTTTTTTAATCTATGAAGTTACCTATGTTATATATATTAGAAAAAAAAATGAGCAGAAGAATTTTTCTGTGCTATGATACCATGTGAGATAACCGTGCATTCTATTATCTTATAAAAATACGAAAACCAAAAGATATAGTGGTTGAAAATGAGAAACTAACTAACCAAATACAAATATTTGAGAAATACAAAATCCTATAGTAAAATATATTTATTCTAATAATCTCTCTCTCTACAACACACTTTTGAATTTCGATAATATGGCTTTAATCAAAGTGGTGGAAATGGAGTTAGACAAGGCTTTGGAACACAAACCAAAGGGTGTGCCCTAGGAAGTGTAAGACCATGCCCTTCTTCCATATCAACTTTCCCATCTCTTCCTTCATTAACCTTCCAATCAAAGCATTGAACCATACAACCCAAAGTTGTTTGAACCACTAACAAAGCAAGAGTTGTTCCTGGACAACTTCTTCTCCCACTCCCAAATGGCAACAACTGAAAATTCTGCCCTCTCAAATCACCACTACTCACACTTCCTTCTTTGTCCATAAACCTTTCTGGTTCGAACTCAAGAGGGTTTTCCCAATGATTTGGGTCTCTCCCAATTGCCCAAACATTCACATAAACTTGAGTTTTTGGTGCAATCTCATAACCATTTATTATGCAACTCTCAGTTGATTCCCTCACTATCAATGGGCTTGAATGAAGCCTTAATGTCTCTTTTACTATTGCTTGGAGATAGGGAAGATTGGCAATGTCTGATTCCTCAATGATTTTGTTCTTTCCTACAACTCTATGAACTTCTTCTCTTGCTTTCTCCATTATGTTTGGATGGTTTATCAGCTCTGCCAATGCCCATTCTATTGTTATTGCTGATGTGTCTGTCCCTGCTGCAAATATGTCCTGCAAGATTATTCAAACTAACAATCACAAATCTTTTTGGAAGGACTTCTTATTTTATTATAAGTTAAAAATAGGGTGTTTTGGGGTGGGGTGTAGATTATTTTGGTGTGAGTAAAAAATAGTAAATATTGTAATAAAGAGGGAAATGATAGATGAGTAAGAAATAGTAAATACTTTAAAAATAGTAAACAATGTAGCAAAAAGGGATTTGAGCTAGTAATATCGTAATCAATTATAGGTTATAATAGTTGGAAATACCAACTATTATAATTGGAGCTCCAAACATGAAGTGAGCTATAATACTCCATTCCACCAACCTCTCAAGTTGAGGGCCTAAACGCCTCAAAAGGATTATATTAGGGCAACGATTAAGTGCAACCCATGTAGCCCTTTTTTATAAATAGTATAAAAATATAAAAATAATCTTTTTTTAGAATTTTTTTTTCAGATGTTGTATGATAGATAGGTGCAGCCCACACTCTATCCAAGTCTTTATTTATTTATT
The DNA here is from genome assembly GCF_009727055.1 of Benincasa hispida. NCBI lineage: Eukaryota > Viridiplantae > Streptophyta > Magnoliopsida > Cucurbitales > Cucurbitaceae > Benincasa > Benincasa hispida. The sequence goes on along the minus strand of NC_052351.1, from coordinate 62,943,670 downwards.
TTTTTTTTTTGTTCATTGTAAGGACTAAGGATATGAATAATATAGATTTACCAGAACGAAGGCCTTAATGTTCTCTCTAGTCAACTTGACCTCTGAGTTTTGATCTCCAAACTTAAGAAGCAAAATATCAAGCAAATCCTTCACTTTCCCATCACCACTATTCTCTTCATGTTCCTTTATCATTCTTTCCATCATCTCATCAAACCTCTCATGAACTTCCCTAAGCCTCTTCCCAAGCCTTTGCAAGTCCAGATTCTTGCAAAACCAAATATAATCTGAAACATTAAAAGTCCCTGTAAGTATAGCTATATCCTTTACTAATTTCCTTATCCCCTCAGCCTCTTCTTCTTCCTCAGCACATCTTTTCCCCAATATCATTCTAGATATCACATTGTTGCTCAGCCTCATTAACTCTCCACTAACATCAACTTCTTTCTCCTCTGCCGCCTTCGAATGCAGCAACCGTAGAAACCGTCGCATCTCGTCCTCTCTCATGGGGCGGAGGCTGTCGAGCGTCTTGCCGCCGAGGAGCTCTGACATGCAAAGCTTCTTCATGAACTTCCAATAGGGACCATAGGGAGCAAAGGAGAAATCAGCTGAGCCATAGGTCAGATAGTCGACTACAGCCAAATGGGGTCTGTTGGAGAAGGAAGATTCATGTGTTTTGAGGATTTTTTTTGCTGTTTCGGGCGACGAAACTACGACGCAAGGGACCGATCCTAAACGGAGGTACATTAAGGCTCCATGGCGGGTCGAGAGCTTGTGGAAAGCTTTGTGGGGCGAAGGACCGAGGAGATGGAGATGGCCAATGATGGGGAGAGCAAAAGGGCTTGGAGGAAGACGAGAGTTATGTTTGTTTTTGGCAAAGATTAAGCGAATTGTAAAGCTGGAAAATAACCATATAAGGAAGAGAATTATGTAGCTTCCGAGATCCGCCATTGATGAACTCAAATGAAGCTCGATGAGTTCAATATAGTTTTACATGGGAAGATGTGCTTCAAAGAAGACGACTTTGATGCTTGTGATTGCATCATTTTGTATTTGAAAACTTGTTTAGCCGGCGAGTAGTATTGTTTATTGTGATTGTTTCTAACTTGTTCTTTTGTTTGTTGTATTTAGTGGGATATTGGTAACGGCTGGAAAATTTTCTAATACAATATCTACTATTCTTTTTCATAATTTGATAGGTTGTTAAATAATAATTAATTTATTATTCATTTATTTTGTAGATCTTCGCATAATTTGACAAATCAACTTTTGTGACAATAAGAAGATAGTATAAAAAAATTTCTATACTACTATAGTACTAGAATTTTTTTTGATAAAATTTTCTATACTACTATAATACTAGAATTTTTTTCGATAAAATATCAGTATTTTTTAAAAGATAATATCTGATGGCTCATTTCTAACTTCATATGTCATAGATATTCATTTGTGTCATGGTCAACAAGGTTTTGTCTTTTCCATAAATTAATCTAGAGTGGCTTTCTAACACTGTATGACACAAAAAATACATTTTTGTAATGGTCAAAGGCCTGCAAAATTTCATTTTTTTTCTTTTCCAAAAATGACTTGTTTCTAACACCATATATGTCACAAATATTCATTTTTTTGTAACAAAGGTCGGCAAAGTTTCATTCTTTTTTTAAAAAATAATGTGGAGTGACTTGTTTCTAACATCATATGACACAAAATTCTTTTTTTATTGTTAGAAAATGTCACAAATATTCTTTTTTTTCAAAGGCCTGCAATGTTTCATTAGTTTTTGAAAAAATAATGTCGAGTGACTTGTTTCAAACATCATATGTCACAAATATTCATTTTTTATAATGGTCAAGGGCCTACAATTTTTCTTTCTTTTTTTACAAATATGTTAGAGCACCTTGTTTCTAACACCATATCACAAATGTTCATCTTTGTTAATATATCTTCTTTAAATTTCTTCATTCATTTTTTAAAAATATGTTAGAGCGACTTGTTTCTAACACACCATATCACAAATGTTCATCTTTGTTAATAGATCTTCTTTAAATTTCTTTGTTTCCTTGTAAATTCTTATGGACAAAAATTACACTTTCTTAATGTTCTCCCTGTAGTTCAAGGCTAGCTAGTCTGGTGTTTGAGTTAATTTGTAAGGTTATAATTAAGGTAAGAACATCTCTCTTGACAATTATTGTATTTTAATCAAGATTACTAGACTAAGTTCTCTAAACTATATTGGAAGTGAGATCCTCATACTTGGTTTTTCGAAGCGCCAACAAACAAATTCAAGGCATTCCAACAAATTAGACATTGGAGAAAGCTCTATTGAAGAGTAGCATAGGACAACCATGGAGAGAAATCCAAAATGTGAGAGAAGAAGGAATTTGGTGGTTTTACTTTTTTTTTCAGAAATGTCATATCTGTTAGGTAGTTATGTAAGAAAATGTAAGGGTGTATTTTCAATCATACGTGTTATTTTCCACTTAATATGATATTGACACTAATAAGATCTATCTAACTTTGATTAGTAATTTAATTGCCTATTTGTAATATATGTACCTAAGACTTAAATTCTAACACTTTGATTTCTAGTCTAGGTACTTCACTTTGTACTTGTTATGGATCGTAGTTGGATAAATTTAAGAGATCGAAGGTCTAGTCAATGTCTCTAGAGAGGTAAAGAGGGAGATAATAGATAGACTTTCGGTAAGTTAATTAGTTAAGTGTATTTTTTAAAATATAAAATACTTCTTTTAGATAAATTGAAAATTAACAGGTTTGTCCTTCAATGTTAGAATTACTTCATTCTGGATTTGGATGACCTCATATTATAAGATTATCTTGAACATGAGATGAGTGTACTACATAGAGAGTTTCGTTGTTCTTTACATAAAACATACAAACAGTATAACTCTCCAGCTAAAGCATGAAAAAACTGCGACAAACGAGTGGCAAGAGATTTAGATTGGAACTATTTATGTGATTGACGGGAAAGAGAAGACTTTAAGCGTATCTCTGAGGAAAATACTAAGGCTCGAGTTGCTCTTGCATTCACTCTTGAGGTGGCACTTCGACATTTTTACGCCATAAGAAAAGAAAGGTATGTATTTCATTCTTATATCTATAATCAATATTTCTTATTCTCTAACTTTGGTCATAACATGCAGGAATTAGAAGATGGTAAGGAGTTAAGTGATATTGAATTATTCAAACACACTCATTCTAATGCAAAGAAGGGATGGGTGAATGATGAGGCAAAAAAGAAATATGTAAGTAAACTTTTGTGTTTATATATTTTCTTTCTTATTTTACACCATAATAATGGTATGGCATATTTATTTTATAGGATGAGATGATGGCATTAAAAACAATTTCAGAAGAAGCAGACTCACTTATTGAAGATAGAGAAATCTATGAACGAGTGTTAGGTAAACGGTCGAGGCATGTAAAGGGAAAATGTTGGGGACCAAGACTAAGAAATGCTAGGAATGATGCAAGTTATCAGCATGCTAAAGAAACAAATGCTCAAGATGCACATTTACAAAGTGTAGTTGAATCACAACAAGCCGTGATTGAAGAAATCTTAAGAAGATTGGCAACTCAAGAAGGGACATCTAACACAGAAAGGAGTTTGGAACAATCGAATGATAGTTAAAAGGTAATATTCATAAGACATTCTTCTTACAATTTTAGTTTGTGAAAGTGTTGGATTAGATTAAGTGTATTGAAATGCTTTTACTATCCTACAGTTATGGTAGTCTTTATGTTTAAATGTTCACATGATAGTTATTTTGTTGGTCCTTGTATGGTTGTTTCTATGTTAATGGGGTTTATTTGCTTTTGTTGATATAGTGATCATGATTTTTAAGAAAATGAGTTATTTTGTTGATATAAGATGACTGTACTTTGAAGTATTTGTTTTGAAGTTGATATTAGAAATTTGAAAATATTCCTTTTTCTCTTTCTCTTGATATTAGGAATTTGAAAATATTATAATATTGTTGATTGAAGATGGTTGTGTTTTTCAACTCTCCTCCCCCTCCCCCTCCCTTTAATATAGTTATTTTGATGGTTCTTATATGGTTGTTTCTATGTTAATGGGTTTTTTTTTTTTTTTTTTACTTTTGTTCATATAGTGATCACGACTTCTATGAAAATGAGCTACTTTGTTGATAGAAGATAGTTGTGCTTTGAAGTGTTTGTTCATGTTTATTTTTGTGTTTGTCCCTACATGCTTTTGCCATTAAGAGCTTTTGCTTTGATTTCTGGTAGGTTTCATGTATTCTCTTTTTCTCTTTCTTTTGATAGGAATTTGAAAATATTCTAATGTTTATAGCAGATGGTTGTGCTTTTCAACCCCCTCCCCACCCCCGCCTCCCATAGTTATTTTGATGGTTCTTTTATAATAGTTTCTATATTAATGAGGTTTGTTTACTTTTGCAATATTGAGCATGGTTTTCATCTAGTTTGTAAGAAATTGAATTTTGTGAATGTAACTATGTCCCCTACTTCAATTTGTTATTCTAATGTGCTTACATATTTCAGTTTTTATGTGCTAGATTTTATGTCTTGAGGGTGACGAGCTAGTATGAGATTTCATTAAGTTCAATTAGAATTTGGGGGTATTTTATATTTTTGTTTCAAACTGATCTTTTGTGCTTCAAATACCTTACATCGCGATTTTTGTTATGTAAACTTGTGATAGCTAGTGTTGGTACTAATTTTGATTGATATAACTTTGAGCTCATTTAGGAAATGATTGAAGTGGGTTGATATTACATTGGGATTTTTGTTATCCAAACTTGTGATCAAGTTAGTATTTCATTTTGTTTCAATGATAGTGTTTTGATGTTTGGGAATGTATTCATCTTTATCTATAATTTTTTGTTTTGATTTAAAATGACTAATCAATTCTTAAAATGTTTAAAAGAATATTACATTTTAGATCTTGTAACAGGTTCACATATTAAATTGAACATTATTTTTAATTCAATAAAACACTTTTAGCAACACTTTATATAATGTTAGTAAATCGATGTTTTTACTGACGCTTGTCAATGTCGTAAAAGATGCTTGTAATGAGATGATCAGAATTCACATTTAGCAACAGTCTTATACATCGCTAAAACTTAACTTTTAGAGACAAACTTGTCACATCACTATCTAAAACAAATAACAACAAATCTTGTGTTGCTAAAAGTATGCTTTTAGTAACGTGTTAGCATTTGTAAAAGTCGTGTTTTAGCGGCGCATACTAAAATGCATCACTAAAAATTTTAACTACGCGGCTACCATGATATTTATAACAACACGCCTCTACACGTTGCTAATACTTTTAATGTCGTTTTTACGCTTTTAGCAACACATTTTATTCTTCACTGAAAATTATTTTTCTTGTAGCGATTTTAGAGAGAATATATGAGCATAATGATAATTCTGCTTGAGGCATGCTATGTGAATGTGCATGATCTAGAATTTTATGAAATATTTTATGAGTATGAATAAGCATGAACTAATTTTTATATGATATGTTTTGAGGATGTATGAGCATGATGATATATTTCCATGATTGTGGGACTCTGATTTTATTGCATGATATTTATGTTAGTGATAGTTTAGTGAGGATGTANGTGATAGTTTAGTGAGGATGTATGAGCATGATGATATATTTCCATGATTGTGGGACTCTGATTTTATTGCATGATATTTATGTTAGTGATAGTTTCCCCCTACCCATAAACCAAAGGTTGTGATTTCCATCGGGACTTCACTAAGGGTTAGTGATCTCCTTCGGGATTTCACCAGAGGTTAGTGGTCTCCTTTGGGATTTTACCAGAGGTTTGTGAGTACATCTCACTTACGATATAGCAGGTTCAATTATCCACTAGATGGTCATCCAGGATTCATAGAGGCTTTTGCATGTCTCACTAGAAAGTTACATTTATTAGACATAAATGCATAACCTGACCTCGATAGTGAGGTTAGAATAAGGACACATCGGCGAATGATAGAAGGAATCTGTGACCGTGTCATTGGGACTAGAGAGATGCTTTTGCTCATGTTTTCATGTTTTCATGTTTTAAATTCCAGTCTTGATGTTTGAACTTAGAGTTCCATTGCTTGAAATTTTTAATTATAAAGCTTCATGAAATTTATTTTTATTTCAGGGGGACCCCGACCAAAGATTTTCAGTTATTTATATTTTACAAAAGATATTTATTTAGTCAAATTCTTTTGATTTTAGTTAAAATTTATGAGATAGTCATTTTGAGATTTACACACATGTGCTTCATCCAAATCAATTGAGTACAACTACATTTCCACTGCAATATATTCAACTTCTTGTTCGAAAAGGAAACACGGTTTTCCTTCTTGTTGAATCAAGAAATCAAATTATTCCCAAGAAAGAAACAACCTCTAGACGTAATCTTTCTATCCTTTGAGCTCCCAGCCCAATCAGCATCATAGTAGCCAACTAGAGAGCTACTTGTATCAAAAGCGTATAATAAACCATACTCACTTGTGCCATTGTGTATTTGGTTATCCTTTTTATACTTAGCAAATGACTGTTTTAGGACAAGATTGATATCTGGTACACACACCTATAGCAAAAGCATGTATGGTATGTTGGTTGTTAAATAGAGCAAGATCCCAATAATGCTCTTGTATAGACTCTCATCAACTTGAGTTCTACCAGTCTTTTGACATTTTTACATGAGTTGGAGCAAGAGTTCTTTTAACATTGGCATTTTCAAGACCAAATTTCTTTATTAAATTCTTGGCATTTTTTTTTTCCAGAAATAAAGATTCCTTCATTTAGTTGCTTTATTTGAAATCCCATAAAGTAGGACAATTCTTCTACCATGCTCATCTCGAACTCTTGTTGCATTTATTTCACAAAGTGCTCGACCATCTCTTGTGACATTCCTCTGAATACAATGTCATCAATATAAATTTGGACAAATACAAAATTCTCATTATATTTTTTCACAAATAGAGTTTTATCAACTCTTCCTCGTTTGTACCTGTTGTTACAAAAAAAAAAAACTGAATTAAACGTCCATACCAGGCTTTGGGTGACTGTTTGAGGCTATTAAAAGTCTTATTGAGTTTATATACATGGCCAAGATGAGTAGGATCCACAAACCTTTGGGCTAACAAACGTACACTTCCTCATTCAAATAATCATTTAGGAAAGTACTCTTTGCATCCATTTAATATAGTTTAAATTTTAGGAAACAAGAAATACAACGCAAGAGTCTGATAGCTTCAAGTCTTGCAATAGAGCAAAGGTTTCATCAAAATCCATCCCTTCGATTTGAGTGTACCCTTGAGCCACAAATCTAGCTTTATTCCTAGTAACATTGCCAACCTCATCAGTCTTGTTCTTGAAAATCCACTTTGTGCCAATTACACTCAAAGACTCTGGCCTGGGAACAAAAGTTTAGAAATCGTTTCTTATCAATTGCTTAAGCTCTTCTGCATTTGCATTGATGCAACATACGTCTTCAAGAGCTTCTTTGAACTCTTTTGGCTCAACAGAAGAAGTGAAACAAATATTACCGATCATCTCAAGATGGTTGACTTTATCTTTCCTTTGGTTGTCTCCTCTTCTTCAAGATACCAATTATGTTACTAGAGGGATGATTTCTAAGAACTCTGCTATAAGGTTGCTTGCTACTACACCCATCTACTTAAGAACATTCAGATTGTCCTCCACAGGGGTATCCGACTCATGTCCAAAGGCATGTCAGACAGGATGTTAAGGACATCAGTATTAACAAGAGGACTGGTGCAGGAATCTTCTTCTACTGTAGAAGTGAAACCGAAAGAGGCAGTATCATCATTAATCAGAACATTAATGAAGTCCATTACAGGGGTTCATTTATTGTAGATATGGTAAGCCCGACTATTTGTGGAATATCCAAGAAAAATGCCTTCATCTGATTTTGAATCCCATTTTCGTCGAGCCTTTCTATCAACTAGGTTGTAGCAAGTACTAACAACGATATGGAAGTATTTCACGTTCATTTTTCTCCCTCTCTAAATTTCATAAATTGTGCTCGAGGTTGTTGGTCGTAAAACAACTCTATTATGTATGTGACATGCAGTGTTCAGGGCTTCTACCTAAAACTTGAGTGGTATATGTTTGGCATGCAATATCACGCAAGCCATCTCCTGAAGACTCCGGTTCTTCCTTTCCAAAACTTTGTTCTGCTAGGGAGTAATGGGGGCTGAGAATTCATGGTGAATTCCAAGCTGACTGGCAGAACTCAGTAAATTAAGAGTTCTTAAACTCCTTACCATGTGTTGGAGTTTGTGCCTTAAAGCCTCATAATTAATTAGTTCATTAATTTAACTATTAATTGTGCAATATTAATTTATCCATTAACTAGAAAAATCTAAGGTTATTATATGTAGTTTTGAATAGTATGTAGTTGACATACAAGGTGGATCATGTTCAAGAAATAACCTAAATGTCTATAGTATGTGGATAAGGTTGGGTGTCTTATCTTGGTAACACTATGAGCACGTCCCACATTGTAACAGTTATAGATTGTTCGATCCAAACTGTTCATATGGAGATATATGAGTGGGGGTATCTTATACTAAGATTTTGTATAAGATCGAACCACGAAATATCTAATCCATATTTGTAAATCTGTTAACTGATAAGATTAATATTTCATAGGATGATCATATATGACTCAATCTTAATCCTTAGTGATTTATGAACTTTTGTTTGTGAGGTCAGTCCTTCGATTTGCATGAGTGAGACTAGCCCGAGTTGCCGACTCAATATGCCTACCATTTTGTGGACTTGATTAAATGAGGAGCTGGGAACATAAATTCACATGATGAAGTCCACTCTTTCCCTATAAAGGGTAAGTAGATGAATAGTTTTCTTAAGTGCTGATTTTTTATCTTGAACGAGGGGCCCCACCCTCTCCCTAACCCAAGGGGGACTTAGTTTATGGTTGGATCATAAACAAATCAGTGGTAATTAAAAACAGATGTAATTACAAGGGTAAAACAGACATTTAGCCTAGATGTAATTATGAACAACTCATGCAAGATCGACTTGCTTATATTGATTATATCCATAAACACACTCTACACCCTCTACAAGAATAATCTCTACGATTACTCTAAAACTCTCCCTCTAGAAATTCCCCAATTTTCTTAGAAAAGTTCTAAGAAAATTCTTTTCTCGATTCCATCTATTCTTTCAAGAAGTTGTTCCCACAAATCAGGTCCTTGCCAAAGTCATAGTAAGGAAAATCTCATGGAATTGGAAGAACTCAAGAAGGAGACAACCAGTTTCAAAAAGAGATTTTTGCTGCAATTGTGGATCGACAAAGGATTATTGCTTAACCATTTTCTTGATTATTTGTATTTTTTTAATTGTTTCAAGAATCAAAGATAGTGATCATGCACTTCCACTGGGATTCAATTTTCTTCAATTGGTATCAGAGACAATATTTGATTCTTGATTCAAATTAAAAATCGAGAATAATGGGTTGCTTTCAAAATATGCACATGAGATGTATGTAACTTTAATTGTGGTTTGGGGTTGACTTTTTAGACTTTTGACATTTAGATTTACAATTTTAATTGATGAGATCAATGTAAAACTCAGCGTTTATAGGTAGTTTTTTGTAAAAATCAAAACTATAGCTTTGTATTGTTTGTGGCAAGATAGCCAACAAAAAACAAATCAAAATCCAATTGTTTGGCTACCATAACTGCAGGATAGCCAACAATTCTTTAATTATCACAAAGCTACTTAAGACATAACTACTTTGCTACCATAACTATAGGATAGCAACATATTAGACAACTAAATAATGTAGTAATCATACCTAATTTTATAGGTTTCCTCTATGTGATCGTATCATGTCTTCAATCATTTTTTTCATTTCTTTCATTTGTCTTGCATGATCCTTTTGCATTTTTTTCTGAACGTCTTCAAGTTCCTTAATCCTCGACTGAAACTATTGGAAATTGGCTCTCAATTCCTCCATTCCCACCTCCGTTCCTTGAGTAGATGATGAACTCGATGAGCTGCTACCCCTTATTCTGTCTCTTATACACATCTAGATGTGTATAAGAGACAGTCCTTGAGTAGATGATGAGCTTGATGAGATGCTACTCCTTCTTGACTTAGGCTTAGGGCCCCAACCTAGGCCTTTTGAATATCCGGGTCGTCTACCCAAAACCGTCTCACAGATTTCATCCCCTGTTAGTGGTTGAGAACCTTCTAGAGTGGGGCTAGATTGTAATTCCAACATTTGATGCTAGACATAATAATTAAATGGGTAAGAACGAGCAACTAAAGCTAAAAGTGAAAAAAACACGATAGTAAAGCAAAAAATGTTACATGTACATTTTCAGCTGCCTCGTTCACAAATTTGTCACCTTTAGAGTGTATTTCCCTAAATAGATCAATATGTCCTATTTCTCGACCCTCCTTTGCCTGCAACTCTGCCTGAATTTACAGGAATGATTTCGATCCACCTACATGGTTAACGGTAATTTCTCTCTATGCTTTCTGTTCGTCATAGACATTTCCTACATTTGAGGAAAAAAAATTTCAATAGTGTGATGTATTAGTAAATGCAGCAAATGATACACGCCATAAATATTCTACCTAAAACGCTTCACTCTCGAAGCGGTCACACAAAAAGTATCAATCTTCTGGCCTATTTTTAAGCCAACTAGGCAAATTGGCACGTGTTTGTTGAGGATCTCCACATTTTCTGTAATGTCTATGCAAATCTGCTCTAAATTCTTTGAAGAAGTTTTGCATTTGATGTTCTATAAAACGGTTAAGTCGTTGATTGGATAGATCAAGTTCAAAATAAGCCTACAAAAAAGGGAGGGAAGAATTAGCATAGATGATGTTCATGACTCTAAAAGAATAAACTTATAATTACCTACCAATAATTAACTCTTAGCTAATTCTATGAACTCATTTGGAACCTCAGCAAAAGTACGACAACGTATTGTAAATGCAGATCTCACGGCGAAGCCGATCACATTACTAAATCGTATCGAATGTTGAGATATCGATTTCGTCTCCCCCTCATTTATCATGATCGTAATTCTCCCATGTTTTTGGACGTATTTTTCCAACTCGATGTTCCACGAATGCTCTCGTTTCTTCCGAGTGGATATTAAGCTACTATCTGAAGAATAAAAAATTTAAAACAGTTTATGATGTATTTCAGTTAACAGAATATATTTCAAAATATACTAACCTGAAGTATCACCCACAAAAGATACCGTGTTTCCTAGATATATCTCCCGGAATTCTTCATCAACCTCTTGTTGCCTATTAGGGGTTGACATCGTATCTATACAAACACAAAAAAGAGAAAACAATATTAAATATAAATACATGTAAGCTAGAGAAAAAGAGAATTGGGTAGATACATCATTACTCATCACCGTAATCTAATTCAAATTATTCATTAGCACTTGAACTGTTATTGAGAGATAATTGTTCTTCACCATCATTGTTTATGAAATCATGATCGCCATGTACAATAATTGGTCTTTCCACAACTGTAGGATCAACGTCAACTCTGCATAAAGTAACCTCCTCAATGGTTTCATCCACTCGGACGCCACCAACAATTTCTAGTAAATCTAGTTGTGCGTTTTCAACATCATCCACTTCTGGTACATCCCATATTCGTTTATTTTGGACTACTTGAACAACTTTCCAATTGCTACCATGTTTGATGTCATCAATATAAAAGACTTGTTGTGCTTGGATAGCAAAGATGAAAAGCTCATCGACATACCAAAAGTATGATGTATTGATCGATTTGTATCCTAAATCCACATGTGTCATATTACTTTTGTTGTTATCTGTGTCAAACCATCTACACTTCAACAAGAAAACGCGTCTTCTGTTCACATATTAGAAATCTAATACTTCGTCTACAACACCGTAAAAATTGTTATCCACACTTGTGTTCTCACTGATCTCTCTGGCCACTTGGACTCCACTATTTTGTGTAGCTAGACGATTATCACGCTCTACAGTGTGAAACCGCACCCTATTAACAATGCATCCATTGTAAGAGCGCACCTCAAACGAAGGTCCCATTGCAAGTGAAAAGAAATCATCGGAGATATCTTCTCTCTCGCGCCATTGTAGAACCTGATAATTAATTATACATTAAAAATGACAACGAAAAATGAATCATCCCTCAACTGTTGCCTACAAAATGATTATGTATACCTGAGATTTGAACCAATCGGAAAATTTGCGTTGATGTTTTATATATAAGTCAGAGGCACTTTGAGCTTCACGACGAATTAACCTCAAATGTTTCCTACAAAATTGATCATTTAAATGTTATATTAAAGGAGATACCCTAGAATTTAGAAAAGGAAAAAATTTGAAATGTACTTGCGATAGTCTGTTACTTGTGATAGGCTTCATATAAGGAAGTAGGTATAGAGGTGTCAGCTGAAAACATTACTCTTAACAATTTCAGCAACATGTCAAACGATTTGTTACTCCAGTCGTTCAGAACTTTGATATTCATCAACTTCACTAAAAAGTTCAAGGACGGAAATTGCGAATACCCAGGGTATAATTCATTACGTGCTTCGGTCATTAAATCCTCAAATAAGTTCGTAGTATCTCTTTCTTGACCATTAAAGGACATTTCATTCTCAATCCTTCCTTCATTTGCATTTTTCGTTTTCAATTAGAACTTGTAAATCAGTTATAAGATTCAACATCTCATTTTCTTCGATAGCATTACTCTCTATACTATCTACTTCAACATCTTGTATTGAATGACTTGTATGACTTCTAGATAAGTTTACTGGCTCTCCATGATATACTCATTCATAACATGAGGGAGATATTCCATATGTTAATAGATGTCGTTCCACAATATCTATCTTTTCCCAAATTAAATTCATATAATTCTTGCATGGACATCTTATTCGTCCGGAATCATTAATATGAAACCTTGTCATATCTAAAAACTGTGATACTTCTCTCTATACTCCACTGATAACTTTTCCTTAGTTTAATCCATTCTTTATTCATCCTTAAAAATAAATATTTTCTGACCAACTTGTAATCCAAAACAATAACCTGGATTTTTAGGACAAAGTACAAAGTATTATTAAGCATTGAGTTCCATAATTTTCATTTTTTAAGGCAAAATAAACACATAGGTCTCTAGACCGTTTAAATTGTCTTAACAACTTTCAAATGTTTTATTTTAGTACATCTCCAAGCTTTCAATTTTGTTTCTAATATAGGCCTTTCATCTATTCAACATCTTCTAAAATTTACAAACCTATTGGACACAAAATTTAAAGTTCAATTTTCTATTAGACACAAAATTTAGTTTTATGTCTAGTAGATTTCTTTAAACTTTTTTAAAATATTAAATGTGTTAGGAACCTATTAAGTACCAAATTGGAGGTTTAAAGATTTATTTTATATTTTTTAGATTTATAGATTTATTAGACACAAACATATAAGCATAAAAAAGTTCATATACTAAAAATAGCACATAGCATCTATGTACTAATTTTCTTTTTCCTTTCAAGGAAAGTTCGAAATGTTAAATCATGCATGCTTAGGCTCCAAATAACCAACATCATATAATTTTGTAGACAAAAACATAGTGTTATAATCAACTTGAAACTGAAAAGAATTTTATAATGTTTATCTCTAACGAATTATGACATGTTCATTATAAAATTACTCTCAACAATTTCAGAGAATTGTAAAACAAATATATTCTACAAAATTGACAAGATATTAATGGGCATGATTGTACAAAAAAAAAATTCAGAGAAGATTTTAATGGACATGATTTGTACAACAATTTTCAGAGAATTAACAAAAGCGAATATAATATGTACACACATTTTAATGGGCATGATTTGTACAAAAAAAATGTGAAATAATGATTTAAATAAATATACAAGATAAAATAAAATGAAAAGATTATCGGCGGCGACGGTGGCTGAACGAGACGAGGAGACGACAGCGGCGGCGGGCAGTTGATTGTAGCTGCTGACCGAAGGAAGGAGAGGCGGGGACGAAATGGGGGAAAAATGGGAGAGGGAGGGAGAGGAGAGGCGGCGTCAACGTGTAAAAGGGTGGGAAAATGGTAAGAGGGAGGGAGAATGATGGAGAAGAATGAGGAAAATGGGAGAAGGAGGGAAAAATTTGAGAGGGAGAGGTGGTGCCAGCTTAGGGGGAAGATGTGTTAGGGTTTTGGGAAAATTGGGGGGGGGGGGAATGGGGAAGAAGGGTCTGGTTTAAACCAGAATCCCTCTCACGACACTGCTCGACGAGCATTGGGAGAACTGTCGAAAATTCCGTTGGAACACTTGACGCCTATTTTAATGGTAGGGAGTTCCCTAGGGAACTCTCGACACCAGTTTTAGGCGTCAGGAGTTCCTGGGAACTCCCGACGATCCTTTACGTCGTTAGGGGTTCTGCGGGAACTCCTGACAGGCTTTTACGTCGTCGGGAGAGACGGACTCTCCCGACAACCTAACTCTCGGTGCTCTATTTAGGCGTCAGGAGAACTTCTTTTTCTTGTAATGTACTCAAGTAAATTGACCCTATTTTCCTTTAAATTGAATTAAAATTTCAATTCTTTACAAATATCTTTTAAATTAATTATCTTGCCTCTCAAGTTAAATATTTAGCCCCAATTTATTGCCCAAATATTTCAAGATAATTTAATGAAAATTATCTAAAAATTTTGGGACTTCACCATTATCATCACAAATTGAAATAAGATTAGCAAATTAATTTTAGTTATATTATGAAAAAATGATTTCCATAGTGTTAAAAAAACTATTTTAAATCATTGGTGGGTAATAAATAATCTAAAAATTCGTGAAAGGAAGTGAAATTAAAATAGATATATGTATGTATAATTGTATCAGAAGTTTAAAAAAAAAAAAACACATACTTTTTTTAATATTAATAATGAGTTCGGATTAGTTCGAGTTGGTTTAGTTATTTTTTGTGAACCCATTAACCCGCACAACTCATAAAACTTTCATTTCTTTGAACCCAACTCAACCCAAATCAATTAATAACCCAACCCAAATTGTATGAGTCAAGTTAAGTTGATAGGATTTTTGAACACCCGTAGATGAAGATATTCCATTCGAACAAACCCCAATTCTTAATCCAAGACCTTCAACTTAACATCCCTCCTCATGGCTCTAAAATGCAGCCTCGTATCAGCTAGGGTTGCAATCTGTCCCTCATGGACGCTCGACGAACTGCCCAACACAATTTCTTGTACCATCCTTCATCCATGTTTCTTTCCCTCACACGCATGAACCACATTAGTTTTGAATATTATGTTATTCTAGAGTAAATATAAATCTAGGGAAAGATGTTCTTTTTAAAATGTAAATAAGATTTACTTTGATTTTGCTTTAACAACCATGGGGCCGTGAAATTTATTGGAGTATAATAGGGATGAAAACTACCCAACTTTTTATCTTAAAAACATGGCAACTATATTATCCAATAATAAATTTGTTTGGTTATTTTGAATAAGGAACAACAACGTGGTTACCATACATTGTTGGGACCCCGTGGTAGATGAAAGGTAAAAAATAGGGAAATTGTTTTTATTGACAAATATATTTTAAGAAACTAAAATCATGACTTCAACTTTTTTTGTGACTGCAGTGTGATAATTACCTAGCAATCACATAAAAATCAAATAGTAATCACATAACAATTATATATAAATCAGATAACAATCAAATTTTCAAGCAGACTTTTTTGACATGTTTGCAAAAAAGCAAAATATAAGGACATGCACCCAATTTTCAATTTTTTAAAATTAAAGTTGCAATTTTCCCTAAAAAAATGTCCAATTTTTAAACTTCTATTATTTCCACCTTTACCTCTACTCGAAATTTTCTTCTCACTTTCATTCTCTCAATTCTTCAAGTTTGCAAGGTTTTTTGGTTGAGTTTTTATTATTCAATGAATTTTAGTAAAATTTAGGTTTTCAAATATAAAGATTTGAAGTTGGAAAAAAAAAAAAGCATAAATCTCAAAGATTGAGACGTCTTTTTTAGAAAGAGTGCAAAAGAGAGAATCACAAATTCCAGATAAAATTTTGGTCAGGATTTCATGATTTCTGGTTTTTTATAAAACAAATCTGACTTTCTTTCTTTTCTTATTTCGGTAATGTTTTTTTGTTTTTTTTGTTAAACCAAATAGTTATAGTTGAAATAATTATGTTTTAGAAAACTATATCAATCTTTTTAAATTCCTATCAAGTTTTCTTAAGATTGTATCAACCAAAAACGTGGTAAAAAATTCATTCCATTTTAATAGAAGCAGATAAAAAAGAGGTTAAGTGAAACAATTTAATTTTTATTGAAAATATTGAAGAATGTTGTTAAAAATGGAAGAAAATAAAGGTATAAAAGCAATTTTACTCCTATGCCGACATCATATTCATCATCAAAAGAGATTCCAAAAACAAGTTCTTGAAAGGGTCTATTTGACAAATGGCCAAAATAAAATAGTATTTAGAAAAAATTGGTCAAAACAATTTCAGTTTGGAAAAATAGGCAAATAACTAAATCTTCAACTTTTTAGAATCTAAAAATGGACAGATATACCCTTGTTGTTTATTAGATATCTATATATACTATATTTCCCAAAAATATGTTTTTAAATCGTGTACCGGGTACACGATTAGCTCTAAATTGTGTACCGAGTACACGAGTCCTTGTCCATCTGGCACGCGTAGTCTGTCGTGGCAGTCATGCAGGGTTGACTGAGATAATCGTATACCCGGTACACGGTTACCTTAAGTCGTTACCTGGTACACGACTTCCTCTCCATTAAATCACCGCCCGCCCCTTCTTCTTCCTCACCGAGAGCCTTCTGCCTTCCGAAATCTTGTTCTTTTGTTGCATTTCTCCATCCAAACGCCTCCATTTGCTTGAAATCGTTCGTTCGTTCATCCATATAATAGTTGCGTTTCTCCATTTGCTCCAAACGCCTCCGTCCCTACAAAATTGTTGGAGATCGTCCTCCATTTGTTCGTCCGTCCAAAATTGTCTGAACGTTTCTGTAGTAAAATTCTTTCTCTAGTTGATTTTCAATATATAATTGTTCGAACTTAGATCTTATATTTTTTTATTTGTTTGGGCTGGTTTAAACTTAGAAATATATGTATTTGTTGGATTAATCTTATATGTATATGTTGATAAATCTTAAATCTTAGATCTTATATTTTTTTATTTGTTTGGGCTGATTTAAACTTAGAAATATATGTATGTTAAAGTTAGAAATATATGTATTCGTTACTTATATGTATTTGTGGGTTGATCTTATATGTATATGTTAAACTTAGAAATATATGTATTTGTTGGGTTGATTTTATTTGTTTTGGCTGATTTAAAAAATATATGTATGTTAAACTTAGAAATATATGTATTTGTTGGGCTGATCTTATATGTATATGTTTATAAATCTTCAATCTTAGATCTTATATTTTTTATTTGTTTGGGCTGATTTAAATATATAGTTTATGAATCTTAGATTGGGCTAATTTAAATTTATAATATTTAGATCTTATATATTAAACTTAGAAATTGGATTTTGTTGGGTTGACATATTAACATATTTTTTATCAACTATAACAGTTGAAAAAATCATAATAAAAATGTCCTGAAATTTAGTTATTCTTGAACTTGGAAATGATAGAGATAGTGACATTGACATTAGATTTGATGAATTATTTGGAAACAAGGGGAACGTGATCTTGAGTTGGTACGGTCGGAAATGTTCACCCAAATAGATTGGGAAATGACAAATTCAACGTGTGAACTAGAGTCTACATTGGAAGAAAGGAATATAGGTGTAGATAATTGTAGTTTAATACAAAAAGAAATGTTGTTTAATACCAAAGAAGATTTACAGCTTGTTGTAAAAAAATATTGTGTGACAGAACACTACGAAATTATCGTAGTGGAATTAAATCAGAATCTTTGGTATGTTAAATGTAAATCATGGAGTGACGGTTGTGCTTGGAGGTTACGGGCATGTCGGCGTAAAACTCATGGGATGTTCGAAATCACCAAACTTCAAGAAGAACACTCATGTTTGTTTTCAGAATTGACACAAGATCATTCACAACTTGATTCAAATTTCATGAGTATTGAAATTCAAATTTTGGTTAGTGATCTTGGAGTACCTGTGACCCTACTCCAAGAAGCCATTAAAAAACAATATAGCTATAATGTCAATTATGGACGGGTGTGGCAAGCCAAGAGAAACATGTTAATTGCTGTGTTTGGTGATTGGGAGAAATCATATTCGGAGCTTCCGTATTGGTTGAGTGCTCTTGTTCATTACAATCCAGGAACATGAACAGATTGGTTTTTCCTCTCTCTCATGTGCCAGATGCCTTATTTTATGAGGTGGAATTATGGATGAAATGTGATAATGAAAATGCGTTGAACACTCAAGTTTTCTTAGTAGAATCCAAGTGTAAACCCCACTGAGTTTCCTGATAAGTCCAGGGTCGAATTCAGGGACTTAGAAAAACAATATGCAGTGGTAATTTCTCAGAAGACTTTGCCGTAACCAAATAATTCAAGTGGTTTTTGGGAATGTTGTTTTCAGTAATAAAAATAAACAAATGCGGCAGAGTTTCGAAAAGAGTTGATAAAACAGAAGATACGATGAGTATGCGGTGAACGGGTTGAGAAGGGTTTCGGCTAATACTTCCTAGGATGCATTCATACTATGCGATCATACAACACACATACAATAATAAATCATCTCTCGATGCGAATGCTACGACTTCTAATGCTAGAACGCATGCAATATATGCGATAAGTCTATAGGACCTACACATAAGCCTCTATTCTTATTTATGCGATGACAAAATGACACACACATAAATAAGACGACCACATAATATCATACCTATCTCTAGGATGCATGTGATGCAGGTTGGCAAACAGAGCTTATCTTTAAGTCCCTATCTCTTGTTTATGCAGTTCTAATCTTGCTCTCTCGAGTCTAGATTCTAACCTAGCTCTCTCAAGTCTTAGGTTCTTTCTTTAGACTCTTTCTCGAGTAGCTCTAAAGGGATGTTGGGCACAGCATAAAACAAGATAATCACAAGCAATGAAAATCTTAGGTCATGTTAGCTTAGTTCTTCTCAACCCACTCGATAAATTTAGCTACTCATGCATGCTAAGAGAGTGAACAGATGTAGAATGAGAACTTCCATTGTATAAATATAAAGTTGAAATACAAAATCACAATGCAAGAAGAGAATAAAGAGTCTGGTAGCAATCTCTTGTGTTTCAGGCTTTTACACTGTCTTTTCTACTTGTGTTCAAAAGATAATCACGCTCTCGCGAGAGTCAGTCCGCTCTCTGCTTTCTATGCCTCCGGGTTCTCTCTCGAGTTGCCCTGAGCGATCTTCCAGCGTCTCAGCTCTTCTCTTGCTCCGCCTTAAAATAAAAAGGAAAACTATGGACAAATTTATCTAAGTATCCAAACTCGTGAACCCTTTTCTGAAGGATGCCTTCGTATTTATAGAGCTTTGGGGTGAAGGGCTTCTCTCTTATGATTCATATATATATGGATGGATTTAATTTCTCTGACTGATGTGCCGAATATTTATCATCGAAAAGCTGAGTGTGCTTTGTTTAGCGGCTTGTCAACTTAATTCAAATTCGACCATCATTTCTGTCCCATCGTGATTAATTATGCCTTTCACCCAGATGCGCCCACCAAGTTGCGCCGACTCTATGCAGCAATCCTTCTTGAGCAGATGTTTGTGAGCACAAATCACCACAAAGCCTTACGGTAATGCTGCGCTCGATCGATGATTTCTTGTGATTGCGCTTTCGACTTGCGTCAACGCATATTCTGTATAAAAATACAAAAATTAACTGTTTCTATGCGATGAACGCATGCGACTGCAATATTATGAACTTAGTGCTTTTTCGACGCAATTAACATATTTTATCAATGCAAACCTTCATTGTTTAATAACTTAGCACTGTAATAACATACATTTTTGCCCGTTATCAGTGTCAGGTACAACTATTTTTGGACAAGTTTTTTAGTCTTTTGGTCCTGCAAGAGAAGGGTTCAACCATTGTAGGGCATTAATCCAGATTGATGGAACTTATCTCTATGGAAAGTATGAGGAGAAATTATTGACAGTCTTATCTATTTATGCAAATGGACATATATTTCCCCTTGCTTTTGCTATCGTCGAAGGTGAGAATTCATCTAGTTGGTCATGTTTTTTGTGGACATTGCGTAAATATGTTACCCAAAGAGAGGGGTATTTGCTTGATTTCTGGTAGACATAAGGGCATTCTTGCTGCAATTAATAATGAAGAAATTGGTTGGAGTGAACCCCGAGCGTACCATTGATATTGTCTTCATCATGTTGCTAGTAATTGCAATACGAAATTAAAATCAAAGAAACTAAAAAATTTGGTGTTTAAGGCCAGAAATCAACACCAAAGGCGTAAGTTCATTCAGTGCATGAAAGAATTGAAACAATTGCACCCTGAATGTCTTGAATTTTTTTCAGACATTGACTTGGAAAAATGGACACAGTCACACGACGGTGGGTACCGCTATGGGTGGATGACAAGCAATGCAGCTGAATGCATGAACGGTGTTTTCAAAAGTGCTAGAATGTTACCAATTACTTCTTTGGTTAGGATAACATTCTATCGCACAATACTATATTTTGAACACCGACAAGAAATCAGTAAAGCACTCGATCGTGGGGACATATATACAGATTATGCCCTAAAAAAACTGAAGAGATAGGAAAAACGAGCATCTGCACATACGGTGACATCCATTGACAGAGAAAGTCAAACTTTCGAAGTACAAACTGGCATAAGTATGATTTCTCCCTATAAAGGACAGCACACCCAAGTTTTGAGCTTGAAAGAAGGAATATGTTCTTGCAATAAATGGAAATCATTCAAGGTTCCATGCTAAATTGTCCAATTTCAATCGTTGTTATGAAGGCCGCTTCCATCCAATTCAACACCCAGATTATTGGCTAGAATTCAGCCAAAAAGTACGCGCATTCATAATGAAATGGATTGGAGAGAAGCCAAAAAGTGTGATGTACAATTTGCAAGAGAGAAGGACATAACAGACGCACTTGTCCATAACGTACACTGGGTGCTTCGTCGTCTTCGGGTCATTAGGTGTATTTTTTTTTTTACTTGTATATTTTATGTACTTGTATTCTTTATGTACTTATATTTTTCATGTAATTGTATATTTTATGTATTTGTATTCTTTATATACTTATATTTTTCATGTAATTGTATATTTTATGTACTTGTATTCTTTATGTACTTATAATGAATTTATGTAATTGTATCTTTTTATGTACTTTTTATGTATCTTTTATGTCATGGATTTTATTATGTAATGTAATTTGAACTTTTTAGGTAATGGAGCTTGGTCCTTCTAATTCGGTACAATTATACCAACAGAATACGCATCATTCACAGACAGTATGGGATAGGTCTTCCACTGTAATGTTGAGTTGTCGGAGAAAAGAGGCGACTGCACAATATACTATCCCATTTGATCACCATATTATTCCATATGTTCAGCAGGCAGATTTTCTTGGGTTGCACAAATTGGTTTAATCCAGCTTGATTGACACCTTATTACTGCTCTAGTTGAGCGTTGGAGACCAAAAACCCACACATTTCACCTGCCTTGTGGAGAATATACGATTACACTGTAGGATGTTGCCATACAATTTGGGTTACGAGTGGACGGGCAACCATTGACAGGTTCACTATAGTATGACTGGAAGAACGTTTGTGAAGAGCTCTTAGGCATTCTACCAGAGGATCTAAAGGGATCAAGATTGAGTATCCCTTGGTTGGCATCCTAGTTTCCAGAATTACCTCNTCAAGATTGAGTATCCCTTGGTTGGCATCCTAGTTTCCAGAATTACCTCTCGATGCCGACGACATCAGTGTACGTAGGTATGCACAAGCATACATCCTACAGCTTATTGGAGGATTTTTATGTGCTGACAAGTCAAATACTCTAGTGCATCTCATGTTCCTCCCACTATTGTCTGATTTCGAGCACGCTGGTACGTACTCGTGGGGTGGTGCTTGTCTTGCATGGTTGTATAGAGAACTTTGTCAGGCTTCCAATGCATAAGTGTTGGAAATAGCGGGGCCACTGATACTATTACAAGTATGGGCTTATGATCGATTTCCAATTATAGTACCACGAGTCCAGCTACAGGCCCCAGATCATCGTCCACTTAGTGCCAGGTATTATTTCATTTATATATTTATTTCGTTACCATTTTATGTAAGAATATAAATTAATTGTATTTTTTATAATATTAGATGGAGTGGTGTATTAGTTGCCTCTGAACAGTCAGCAAATATGTTGCTCGTGTACAAAAAAATATTTGACATGTTGATGCACAATTAGGTAGTAAATGTGTATATAAATGAATATTTAAAACATTTTATATGTATACTTTTTTTTATCGGATTATTTGGACGCCATACACACAGATTTGGTCATCTTTACCTGATTATTGTCGTGATGATGAAGATATCTAGTTGACCGTTAGCCTTCTTATATGCTTCCATATAGTAGAGTGGCATCATCCAGATCATGTGTTAAGACAGTTCGGTCTGCGACAAACGATACCTTTGTTGTCCTATACATTCCCAACACTATACCAAATCGATTTGAGAGGTAAGCACGACCAAGACTGGCGTCGAATCCATACGGAATATTTATCCTACTGGCATGGACGACATGATCGTTGTGCACAAGGAGAATTAACAAATGGGCCAGCTGTATCAAACGACTACTTTCCCTGGTAAAATTCGATCACGAGGCGATTTATCACACCTGACGGCGCTTACTATTACTGCATGGTAAGAGATTTAAAATCAGATATTTTTCATATATATGATATGAATATTATTTAATATTTATTTTTTTATCGTACAGAATAATTTTATCGGCGATGTTTAACAATATTCAGTGTAGAACAACTTATTAGAATTGGGTTCAATGTGTCAGCAAACATTGGTCAACGTAGAAGGTATTATCAACAAACAAGACGACTCGATGTTGCTGACACCGATCGAAGATGTATTCGTCATAGACGACAGGGACAATAGGGTGAACCTAATTTAGAGGGACATGAAGACAACCTCATGAGGGGTAAGGGCCAGGGGGTCGTTTTTAAATTTCATGTAAACTTTCATTTTCAAATTGTAAATTAAAGAACTAATTGTAAATATTCTTTAATATCATGATATATATATTTTTAATATGAGTGCAAGATATTTTCATTGTAGATTAAATATAGAATTAAGTTTAATAATGAAGGAATTTGTGGACCAATTCCTAAAATTTTAATACTGTTGTACATCTACCATTAAAAAAAAATAGTCATCAAACTTTTTTTAAAATAAAAGAAAAAAATAAGAAAATCGTGGACCGGGTCCACGAGTTTGCGTCTGACCGGTCAACCAGTCAGCCGACGTGGTGCTGACTGGATTAAACAATACTCATGTACGGGTACACGATTCCACTACCCAAATTTTGTCAATAGTTTCACAAAACACGTTTCCCTCCAACCCTATTTTTGTCATTATATTTTTAAAAAAAACATTGTTTAAAAAAAAATCGAATCTTTGACTCCTCACTGTGCTCTTATTTCTTTTCAAAATTCCTTTTTTCGTCCTACTCTTAATTTTTTTTCCTTTCCACGTAAAATTTTTTAAACCCTCACTTTTTGCTCTTTAAATAACTACTTTTTTAAAAGTCTCATATCCTTTCAGAAGGATTTCCGAATACCCACAACATGAAGTATGTGAATGCAATTGAGTCTCAAAGTTCATTTTATAGAACTTATATAAAGCAGAGGATGGAAATTGGTGAACAATATTCTTTAAGCATGCTATCTATAGTGAAAAAAGTCGCCCTTGAAGATATTGGTCTTCTCGCTTCATCTTCATCTCCAAATCACAGCACGATCGCGGACAGATCTTCGTCTCCCTTCCGGTCTCACCAACGCATCTCCCTTCCAGTCTCACCAATGCATCAACACGACAAATCAAAAGCGCAACACCACCACAAGTGCTTCCTCGTTATTCTCTAGGATGAGAAATCGCAGCACAATTGTGGGATCGCTGAGATTGTTTTTGGTGAAAAGGAAGCAAGGGAGAAGATGAGAACTTTTCTCAGGGAGAGTTTCTTTTCACAAAGAGAAATCACAGAAGATGAAGAGAAGGAGATTAAGCCAATCACTACTTCTTTATGTTTCCACGATCTATTGAATTAAGCATATAGACATGCTTTAATTCAACATTCATTGAATAAAAGAAAGTTGGCCAAAAATTCTTAAATCCAATGTATAAAAGTTGTTTCTCATTCAAGAAACTACATGTGAATTTATAAAAGATTTAGAGCATAACAAGAAAATTAAGAATCTACCTAAATTAAACTAAATTACTTACCTTAATGTAGTATCTCCTTCAAGATTTGATCAAGGAATATCATGGATGTATCAAAGATAAGGAAAGAATGAGAGAAAGAGTGCAAAAAGCTAAGAAAGTTGAGAGAAAATCGAGTGGTGCTCTAAAATGGCTAAAATTTCATTTTATATGCGACCCTATTGATAGTGTTGCAACGCTATTACACAATTTAGACCTCGAGTGTTGGGGTAGAGGCGCGACGTTGTTGTTACGATTGCTTGCAACGAGGCCCGCACGCGTTCGAAACTGGTGGTCTCACGGCCTCATCTCCGATGACAGCTTCAACCTTCTCACTTCCGTCTGCAATGTCTCTCGTCTCGTCACCGAAGGAATCACCAATTCCCTCTCTCCCGCTTGCATCTCTGTCGCCGCTAACGTCTCCAAAGAGCTCTCTCCAATCATCAACTACTTCGATATCGCCGCTTGTAACGTCTGTCCCTCCGCCAATGCCTCGCAGTTTGGCAATCTCAATCGCACCGATCCTCTCCGCTCCACTCTGCTCCACAGCTTCATCTATGGCCAAGTGATCGGCTTCTTCTTGGGATTTCTAGGTTTTTTTTTTCTTTTTTGCTTTTTTGCTCTGGCTGTGTGATTTAAAAATTGAAATTGTTGTTTGATCTGATGTTTCGTGCAGGCTGGATAGGAAGATCAAGATCCGTGTGCGGGAGATATTGTAGCAAAGTACTTGAATCGACAAGATGTTCAGAAAGCTCTTCATGCGAAGTTAATTGGATTTTTCTATATGGAGAATCTGCATATTTAGGAAGTAATTATGTGATTAACATTTCTTTATGTTTGAAATTTGTTTATGAGATCTTGAGTTTGGTTCTTAATGTTGATTTTGTTTTGTTAGAGAATGGAAATATGATTTGAGGAAGAGATTGGTGCCGACGATTGATGTTGTTGGCACGCTTGTGAAGTCTAAAATTCGAGTACTAATCTACAGGTATGCTAAATTCTAACCACCATTTTTCTTTTTTTTTTTTCATATAAATACTGCCTTGATTCATGAAAGAATATATGTATAATTTTGTTATGCAGTATACTCAAATGTTCAAGTTCAATCTCAATTTGAGATTTGTCACGTAATAAATTCTTCTTGACCATAAAAGGAAGTTAGACATGGAAGGTATTTTTAGTTCAAGAATTGATTTTTAAATTTTAAGGTATCAATCATGCAAATAAGTGTTAAACAAAATTTAAGATATTTTTAGTTCTAAGAATTGATTTAGATGTTGTTCTAGTACGGAAACTTTTTTTTGGATAAATTGTAAAAACTACCCCTAAGATAGAGTGGTAGTTGCAATTACACTCTCAAACATTCAATAATAACAATTGGACCTCTAAACTTCTAAAATATTAAAATTAGGCCCTCAAATTTACAATAATTATAAAAATTGAACTCTCAAATGATAAAAATTGAATTCTGAAACTTATATAAGCAAGATAATTTATACAATTATGTAACTTTGAGCGTCCAATTTTATAATTTAGATAAGTTTGAGGACTCAATTTTTAATTTTAAAAATTTAAAGATATAATTACAACTACCAACCATACTTTAGGGGTAAGTTGTCCTTTTAAGACAAGTTCTAAGCTATAAAGGAAGGGAGAAAATAATGGAAGGAAAATTTTTGGATGAAAATTCTAAATACTTTCGAATCCAAACTATTTGTGTACGTTTTTTAATTTTAAATCTTATTTACTTTGTATTTTTTATTTTGAAAAATATAATTTGAATTGGTTGTTTTCAAAAATAGAAAAATGAATCAAAATATCTATAATCAAAACTTCATAATCTATCAATGATGAGTATCTATAGATTATAAAATTTTGTAGTATCCATCAGTATCTATCATGGATAGATTATAAAATTTTGCTATCTTTTATAAATATTTTCTCAATTTTATTATTTGAAATAACTTCTCTATATTTTCATATTTTGAATTGTAGAATTATCATTTTTGAAATATTTTGAATTGAAAATGATTAGTCAAGATTTAGTTTGTTTTGATTTTCTGTTTTTAGATTATATATATATAATTAACCATAGATTTAGGAGTGAAATTTGGTTTTTTTAATTTTAGGAATTTTGAATCCATTTTGGAATAGAGGGTATTATAGTGCATTTGATTATATCAATCAATATGTTAATTTCCCGCTTAGCCAATTTTACAATATAAAAAGCCATTTAGTCGTTTTTTCAAAATAGCCCTTTAATTTTAGATATTTGTGTTGTCATTCCATTTTGAGAAGAATGGGCACATAGTTTTAAAACTTGCTTTTAGGTCTGAAGGTAATGTGAGCATCGGTTGAAAGTATCTTTATTCCCGACATCTTATGATTTTATCACCGACCTTTTCAACCAAAAAAAAAAAAAGAAACAATTATAAATATAGACATTAGAACCAAAGATAATGTAAAAAAATTTATAAATATGGTCAAATTTAAATAGTTGATAGATCATATTATTAGGAACATATCACTAGTAAGAGTCTATCAACGATAGAAATCTATCATTGATAGATTTGATTATATTTGTAATTTTTTTAAAATAATATTATACACTTTTATTATTTTTAAATAGTATCAATTGCAATACCCTATTTTTTTTTATCTAATTCCATCAAAATTGAATAAGAACTCTACACCGAAACTTTTGTCCACATTTTCGCTTTTTGTTTACAACAATTCATTGATAAGATTTTTAAAATAAATTATTTCAAATAATGTTTTATTTACTACAAAAACTCTTTGAATTGATAATTCAAATTGTAACTAAGTTCTGATTTTTTTTCCTTAGTGGGTTTGATCTTCCTTGTGATTTGACTAGATTTATTGGTTACTATCCATAAATAAAACCTAATTGCAATAATAACTAAATGTATAACAACATTTTCTTTGAAAAAAAGAATTGTAAATATAATCGTGATAAACTTCTATCTTTTACTAACAATATGATTTAACTAATAGACTTTTACTAACAATATAATCTATCACTAATAAATTATTTAAATTTGCCACATTTGTAATTTTGTTTACATTATGCTATATTTACTAATATTTTGACTTCATTCCTATATTTACAACTATCCCATAAAAAATAATAGATATGATGTATATATACATACATACACATAATATAAAACTTGGATGATAGATGTATCAGATTGAAACCTGATGATAGCAGCCAATCAAAAATGTTTTTATCTTATAAGGATTTCGAAAGGCAAAAATTTCAAGTCTAAAGTGAATAAAATTTCTATTTACAACATTTCCACCGCCCAGAAAAGGCCTGCTTTTATCTATCTATATCTGTAGTAAAACAAAGGCAGACCCTTACATCAACAAAATAGCCTATATATTTGTAAAATCCCTTACTAAACTAAGCATCTAAAAGCAAAGATGGTTTATGCAAATGAAAAGGATTCATTTTAACAGGAAACTAACATATAATAGTCATCCAGAGATGAGATCTCATCAGAAGATGAGGATCCCTTTCTCCCCTCCCTCTGATCAACAGCCGCTCTTGACCGAAGTAATAATCATCAGCAGATGATTGATCCAAAAAGTTCCTGAGTTGATTCTGATGATTGCCAAAAGAATTCCGGGAGTGTTTTTCGTGTTGAAATGAATCAACGAAACGACATTAAAGTACGAACTCTTTTCTCCCTCTCTGCTTTCTTGGCACTAGGCGTTCTTTTCAATTTCTGCAACTCCTCCATTACTACTTTCTCCACTTTGTCTATGGAGTTCAAGAGCTTCTTCTGGGGAGTGAGAGTCTCGGCCCCTACCGTGTTTTCATTCGCGATTCCACGAAGAATCTTTCGAACTTTGCCTACAGTTGGTTTTGGGGTGACTAGAGAAATGCTTGGCTCTTGATGATCACCTGCCACCAATACGGTATACTCTAAAGCTCTTTCGTCCGAGGGAGCTGGACTATTGTCACTTCCTTGGCCTTCATTTTCTCTCAAGCGAGCTCTTGTCCTTTCAATTGCCTGATTAAAAGAACAAGATATAACTAAATGACCTTTCAATTGCCTCAAATGAAAAACTAGGAAACGAAATTTATAGGAAAAACAAAGGTGATATTGAATGACATGGAGCAGTAACTAAATATCCAAATGCCAACATGCAGGATACAGCAAAATAAGTTAGAATACTTGGAAATGGGAACTTGAAGAACTAATACAAAGACTTCCCAGATGCAATGCTTTAAAGAGAATTCACTTTGATTAGTGGAAGAAGACTTCTAAAAGAGAATTCCCAAGTGAAATCCTCGGAGACGTGAAAAAATGGGAGAAATGTTTTCCACTGACAACAAAATTATCAGTGAATCAACATAAAAAGTAGCAAAGATTTAGATGGATGGTGCATAGACACAAGCACGTGACATAGAGAAGACATGATGCATTATGACGTGATATGATATTAGCTGAAAAATGAGGACAGAAAAGGCAATGGCTCATCTACTTTATACATTTCTTTTGTGCATGAGGGTATCTGAGAAAGAGTGGTGTATAATGTCTTACATCAAGTTACTAGAATTTTATGATCTTAACAAATTTAAGGTCAATATATATGCACCTAGATACTTGAAAAAATAAATTTGATATTTTTCACTCAAATTATATATTTTTTTATCCATTAAACTTTTCAAACAAAATAAATGAATTAATACATTGAAAAAGTCAGGTCAAATAATTTACAAGTGTCAACATATGCTTAACAAGTATTCTGTACATGTCCCACAAGAAACGATAATATCAGTGTTAATATATATTGCAATCAGAATTTTAAAACTTCATTGGCAAATGAATCAGCGATTTGACTTCAAAATTACAGCATTAACATAGGCCCAAAATGTTGATTGGACTGCTTAGTCACAACATCCTAGTAACCAGCCGAAGAATATTGAGCCCACCAAAAAGTAGTTCTAATAACAAGTGAAAATGAAGCTTAAAAACCAATTGGAATCCAAGAAAACATTGAATATAAAAACTAAAAATGGAGATGAATTATGTTAACTTTAATTAATGGTGGACAGGAACTCATTATCCAGACTGTTGATGTTCCATATGAAATCATTGAGCATGGATGTTATAAAACCAAAAGAATCTTCTTTTTAGACAAACAGGTAGGTAGTACATAGCTTAAAAACACTGAAAATTAATTGATTAATTAACTTAAAGAGAAAGGAAAGTGATCCAATCTGAGGATTCACAAAAAAGGATTAGACAGATGCAATAACATTTTCGGTTAAAAATCAATTCAATTAAAATCAAGTGAAAGCAAATGCTTACCAACTGAAAAACAGAAACAAGATCACAACTGCACCAAAAAAATCAAAAGGGGTTTCCCGAAGATCAAGCAAATTCAAATTAGAACAAACCCAAACAAATGTCTGTATCAGAGAACAAATCTTACAGCTATTGGAGTACGTATATGCATACCAGAGACAATATGTGATAACAATGAGAATAGGTTTGCTATAAACAATATGAATCAAATTCAGGTATTATATCCAAGTAATCCACAAAATGTAAGTAAAGCAGAACAAAACCTTGAAAGATTTATCAGAACAATATCAAAGTAACAGGTGAATTAGTCATTTACCCTCACAACTGCAGTTATATCGCGGAGAGGGGTTCTTGGGTACCAAATCGGTAACACACTGTTCCTACCCCGAGATCTATTCCGCCGGGAACTCCCAGCCGCCGTATTCTCGCGGTTCAACACTGGAGATCTGTAAAGAAATCTATTGCGCCCAATTCCACCAGAAATGGGAGAACCAAAAGCCCGTCTCAGATTCGCACCACCTCCACCAGGGCCGGGATTCGTAGGTCTTTGTTGAGCAGTAGTCGTCGTTGTGGGGCGCGCAATCGGAGTACCTATCAAATGAGAATTCATTTCTTGCTCGTCCAATATACCTTCCGATCTCCGACGAGCAAATACCTCGGCATGGTCCACTTGCCTCTCCAATCTATCCCTTGCTTCCGACATTATGGAACTTCAAAAGGAAGAAGCAAGAAAACAATCATTTCAGAGAAGAGGAAGCCCGAATCTAAGTCTACAGTAACAAGAACTCAGAATCTTTCAGTTAAAACCAAAACTAACAAGAAAACCTACATTTCATTTCTACATTCTTCAAAAAAAAAAAAAAAAAAAAATGAAATGGAGAAAAGGAAGATGGAACTCATTCATACCGTGAAATTCCAGTGGGCTTCAATGGAACCTTTGACCCAAAAACAATGGCGTTGGATTGGTGGGAGGCGGTCTTCTGTGAGACGCTCAGTTGAAAAATGAGAGGGAAGAAGATGAAGCTGCTTTGAGAGAAAGCGAAAATTTGGGCAAATTTCAAATGCGGAAATTTGGGCGCTACTTAAACCCATTTTCAATTTTTTTGCAAAATTCATTACACGTGGCCATTTCTGGTTTTTCAAATTTTGTGGTTTGAATTTCAAATTTCTAGCAAGAGCGGGATCTTTTTATTTTTCCTTTTCTCTTTTGAAACCTCAAATTTTTAGCTTATGCGATGTGAAATTACTGTAAAGTCCTTACGTATGTGCCATTATTGAGGTAAAGGTCTACCTCCTCAAAAGATACTTCAACCAAGTAAAACAAAGAGTTCAGGTTTGGAAGTGTCTATTCATTTTTTTTTTTTAGTACTTTTCATCTTTAAAGAGTGATTTATGGTCTACTGTTTTCTAAATCTCTTTGAATTTGAAAATGAAGGAAGGTGTACCTGGCGAATTTTTGACATCAACGATAAATTTATTTGCATGAAGAGAGCGATAATCCTACGAAAAAGAATAGATTACACAATGGGGTGGCAAATACCACGTCCACTCTTGATGCTTAAGTTAGTCACAAATCAAAGATAGAAGTGTAGAACTACAATATTTAAAACTTAATGCTTAAGTTAGTCACAAATCAAAAATAGAAGTGTAAACTACAATATTTAAAACTTACTTTCTTATGAAGCTCTCATGG
The DNA here is from genome assembly GCF_009727055.1 of Benincasa hispida. Lineage (NCBI taxonomy): Eukaryota > Viridiplantae > Streptophyta > Magnoliopsida > Cucurbitales > Cucurbitaceae > Benincasa > Benincasa hispida. The sequence continues at coordinate 62,912,101 of NC_052351.1, read as the reverse complement.
ACTACTTAAGGGTTTTGTGACCTAATCCTTTTAGAAACATGTTTCTATGTCCATCTCGGAGGATTTCTAGGGTTTATTGGATTGATCAGCTTGGGTGCGTTAAGTCTTAGGTTAATCTACTAGGCTCGACCTTAGCCCAAGCTGAGGTCGAGCAGCTTGTAATGGGTTTCAACTCCCTCTTCTATTAGTCCCTTTTATTTGGGTTTTACTTGTTGCATTGAACTTAAGCGACCTTTCCTTGATCGATTAAACCTTTGCCAAGTTTCTCTAGACAGTTTTACCCTCGACATTAACCCCATACTCCTAAGTTAGAGGCTACAAATAAGTATATTTTATTTGTAGCTTTGGTCTTTGGAGTCTGATTCTTTTACATTATGCCACTTTTGGTGTTTGGTTTTTCGTAACCATTGTTTGCACATCTGTCAACCCGTTGTGAGAACTGGGGCCATCGAAGCTCAATTAATGGAAAACACTCATTGTTAGATGCTCTCACTTAATTAGTTGGGCGCACTTTTCTTCATTTCGAAAAGAAACTTGGCACTTAGCATTTATACCATACTTGTTATTTCCTATCTTTGCAAGTATGAACATATTGAACTCGACCCCACATGCATTTTTGGGGTTATCCCTAGCCATGGGTCATGGGAGGTGTTCAAATGTCTCCTTTTTTAGGTTCTAGCTAGGTTTGGAGCATGCATCCACTATAATTAAGCATCATTAAGTATAATGTTTATTGTTTACCTTCTTTTCTAATGAATGTATGAGCATACGAACTTAGCTCTTCTTTTGTCAATTGTGAAGTTTATCCATACTTATGAGCTTTAATGGGGAATATTAACTAAACCGTCATCGATTTTAACTCATTTCCTAATTTAGTTTCATCCTCATGCCTTTATGAGCGAAGTTAGCCTGTATGTTTTTTCTTGTTGTTGTGGCCTTCGGTATTCTTTACTTCCCTTTACAATTTTCCTTATTTACCTAGTGTTTGCTTGCCATTTGACTTTTCTAATTTTAAATCATAACCCTACTTTAGGAGAGGTTTTTACTACCTTAATCCGAAAGAAGAGGTTGACGTCGACAATCCTACTTCCATGTACAAATGGAAACAAACTTGCTTTGGGCCCTGACAGTTCTTATTATTCAGTTCTGACAGGATTCAAGGATTTTAGTAGGCTCTTTTCCCTTTTTCTGTAAGGAACTACTTGTTTCTTTTTTCCTCTCTTGACTTCTAACTTTTCAAACGTTGTTGTGTAATTCCTCGAAATTATCATCATTCTTATGTTGTAAACTCTTTTCTTCGTGTTGTGAGCCACCTCTCTCTTGCTGACACTTCGGTTCGGCCTTGTTCCACCAAGAAAATCTTGTTTCTCTTGATCTAGTTCCTGCCAACCACAATGTTGGTTTGATAGTCCTTGTTCCTTCTCTCTTTTTGCTATTGGTCGGCCTTGGGCCATGGCAACTTTTCTCTCTCTTTCGGTTTTTCCTTTTTTTTTTTTTCTTTATTTGTAGGTGAAGGGTTTGGAATAACCACAGCAGAAGCATGTGAATTTGATTGAGTCTCAATATTCATTTTACAGAACATCGAATAATTCAGAGGATGAAAAACGATAAGCAAAATTCATTAAGCATGCTATTAACATTGTGAAATTCAGAGGAAAATTAAGAATTCAAGAACTCGCCCTTGAAGGTTACTACCTTCACATTTTCTTTCCCAATTCACAGCAGGAACTCGATTCTTCTTCGGGTCTTATCAATGCAGCAACACAGCCACCCAAAGGAACACCACTACAAGGAGTCCTCCTTATTCTCTAGGATGAGAACCACACAGAGTTGTAGGCTTCTTTAAATTAATTTTGGTAGGGAGAAGAGTTTTTGTGATGAGAGAATTATTTCTACAGAGATCACTGTGAGTTCAAAGAACCTGGAAGAAGGAAGAAGATGAAGCTTTTTATTCTCTATAAAAAAAATCATCAAACTAAATTCACGTTCTTGAGAGATTAAGGGGAAGAGAGGGGAGTTACAAAACTAACTCCCTCTCATTTATTTGAAATTCAAAATTTCAAAAAATAAAACAAATTATATTAAACTAACTTTAATATAAATAAAATCATACTATATGTTATATCTCATATAACATATAATCTATAGTTTATTATATCGCATGGTTTATTAAACTCTCATATAACCTATAGGATTAATATCAATAATAGTTTTTATATGAATTATATTCATATAATTAATATTTGAATCATATTCAAATATTTATTTCTCTCATTAAAATTTTATATTATAATAGATCACATTCATTATATTGATTATATCTCACACAATTAATTAATTTTCTTTAACAATTTGAACAATTCAAATTAATCCAAAATTAATTCAATTCTCATTAATCCTAATTGAGCTAATAAGATGACTTTATAGACTTATAAATTGAAGTTCCAATGATACTTGATTAATTAATTAAACTCTTTAGTTAAATTAATCAACCTTCAATAACTGTTAGTCACTCCACTAAAGACCGAAAATTGCACTCTTCGCATTATAGATATATTTTTGTATTCATTGGATATAATCAATCAACGGTGCGTTGACCTTCACAAATTCCTCGTAAGTACAAGTGGGTCAAAATTACCATTTTACCTTTGTAGTTATATTTGACTTCTTAAGTACCACTAATCTCTCTAATGAACAATTAGTTATAGTCCTACTATAACCGAACTGTTGGATTTGGTATTCTAAATCTCATATATCTTATAGTTTGTAAAAATGAATTATATATTGAATAAAATAAGAGGTATTTTATTATCATCCAGACTGCATTTATTTAATCCAATAAACTAAGATCCAAGGTTATGTGATGTCACTTGAACAGTAAGTGGTAGACATACAAGTGGTTCATGTTCATGTTATAATCTAAAAGATCTACAGTAAATGAATAAGGTTGGGTGTCTTATCCTGGTAACACTGCAGATACGACCCCTATAAATGTTACATGAGTTGTAAATGTTACAGACAATATGAGCCATATTGTTCATGTGGAGACATATGAGTGGGGGTATCCTGTATAAAGAGTTGATACAAGACTAGACTGTGAAATGATTGGTTTCTCTTTAAAACACGATTACTTGAAGAAACCAATGTTTCACTAGGATGCCCATGTTGGGGTTGAAGCCCTAAATCTCGTAGGGTCTTGTAGTTTGTAAACACATATATGAACAAATATTTGTGATGTAATAATATGAGATATTTTCTTCACTATTGTCTATGAAATATGAGATATTTTAGTTGCACTAACCACAAACCAATAAACTAAGATCCTTGATTATCGTTGTAACTTAAGCATGTATGTGGAGACATACAAGTAGATCATATCTTAAGTGATAACCTAAATGGTCTATAGTATATGTATAAAGGAGGGAAACCTTAACTTGGTGACACTATAGATACGACCCTCTTTATAGATGTTACAAGTGTTGTAAAGTGCTACAGATGGTCTGATCCTGATCATTCATGTGGAGATATGTGAATGGAGGTATCCTATACAAATGAGTTTGTATAAGACCGGACCACAAAATGTTTAGTCTCGTTATATAATGTCGTTCATGATAGAGACTTTCATTTCACTAGGATGACCATAGGTAACATTATTGGGATTGGTGTCCTAATGCTCCAGAGTCTCGTAGTTTGTACTATACACATTGTTATGAATAAAATAAAAGTTATTTCATTCTTGCATTTACTCATATCCAATAAACAAAGCTCCATGGTTATTGTATGTAAACTTAAATATGGATATGAGATATACAAGTGGATCATGCCTTAAGTGAGAACCTAAATAGGTCTGTAGTATAAGGATTAAGGTGGGATATCTAATCCTGGTGACCTACGGATATGGCTCGCTTTGTAAAGGTTTACAAGTGTTGTGAACTACTACAAATGATAGATCCTGACCATTCATGTGGAGATATGCGAGCGAGGGTATCCTATACAAAGAGTTTGTATAAGACCGGACCATGAGATGATTCGTCTCTGTATATAACGCCGTTGATACTGGAGACTTACATCTCACCTAAACGACCATATATGACATAACCTTAATCTTGAGTGTTTTGGGAACTCCTACCTTTGAGGGTGGTCCTTTGATTAGTATGGGTGAGAGTGGCCAGATTGCCAACTTAACATGCCTATCTTTTTGGGGACTTGTCTAATTTGGGAGCTGAGAACTCAGTTACACAAGATGAAATTTACTCCTTCCCCGAAGCAGGGGTAAGTAGATAAATTGCTCCCTTAAGGGCTGATTCCAGGGCTTGAACATAGTAGCCACAGCTTTTCTTTGGAAGAGAGGACTTAGTCATAGTAGAACTATGACTTCTGTTCATCAAAGAAATCAATGGTACTTAAGGAGTTAGATGTAACTACAGCGGCATAATAGCGATCTGTGAAGGGTTATTGTAATATTGATTGGTTAAGATGGACACATAATATATCTATAGTAAGGAGAGCTCAGCTGTCGAACTTTAGTGGAGTGCCTGGCAGTTAACGGATGGTGGATCCCGTGACTAAAGAGTTTAGTCAGTTATTCACGTACCGTTGGAGCTTCAAGCTACAGGTCCATAAGGTCCCTTTGGAAGCTCAATGGATTCAAGTTAAGGATCAGTTCTTGGTATTGGTTTGAAATGTTCAAATGGACTAGAGGTAATTCGATTATATATGATATGATCGATATGATGTATGTGATACATCTAGTGAAGGGTTAATGTAAATGAGATTTACATTAAGACCATGGAATAGAAAAAGAGTTATGGTTTATATGTTTCATGAGATGAAATATTAAAACTATAGGTTATAAATATAGTATGGTAAGTTGGTTATCATTTATATTTATAATAATATTAATTATTGGATAATTATCACTTTTTCTATAATAACCAATTGAGTAGGAGGTTATTAGTTGTTTCATGGTAACCATGAGATAAAAAGAAAAATATTTTCCTAATTTTAGTAAGATTTTCAAAATGTTGATTTAAGATTTTTTCATTCTCGGAAAGTACTCATGGAAAGTTTGTCAAGTAAATAAGATTTTCTAAACGACAGCTTGAAAAGACTAGACAATCGTGGAAAGTTTCTATACAATAGACTCTTAGCGGGCCGATGAGCTAAACAATCGCATAGCTTTTACTAAATGATTGGGCATCGTCCTGTACGATAGGCTTTGACATCTCCCACTTGCTCAATCGTTTACAAGATTGTTCTTCTTCGGTCTCTGCCTCTAACCAAGTCCACATAGAGCCAACACTCTGGATTCTCATACTGAGAATACCAAGCTAACCTTTTTGGTGGTGTCATACTCAACTCGACACAGTCGTGGTTCTGTGGAGGCCGTTCGTGATGTTCAGGGTGTTCGTGACTTGGAGATTGCGGTGTTCAAGTTCGTTGTGATTGTACAGTGTAAAATTCGTGGTGTACGAGCGTTTGAGTGTTGCAGTGTTGCTGGTTGTTCGAGCATTCGTGATCAAGGGTGTTGAAAATGAGTTTTCAAAGGTATGTGAATTCTTCCCTTGATCGTGTATTAAAGCATGTTGTAATTTCTACTTTCCGCATAGCCTATTGTTTTCGTTTGTGTACTGTAATTATTAATGTTCATATACGATTGAAATTTGGAATGATTCTTCTGCTGCCCATGAAAATCCTCATGTCCGATTTCCTTCAATTGGTATCAGAGACAGGTTGTTCTGATATTCCAAATTTCACTTCTGTTTTGAACTTCTTTTACAGTCGCGATGGGTTTTCTGCATTTTTGTTTAATAGTTAAATACATTTGTGGATGGCGTTGATGGATGTTTACGGGTTTAATTGTCTCTGTTTAAAGCTTTCTTTAATTACAAAGTGTTAATTTGTAGAGGCCCTGTTTTTGGGCATAATTAACATGTCTGTAATTTAAAGTGTTTGAGTTAGTCGAGTCGTTCGTGATGAAGTTTCAAAGCATGGAAATGTGATTCTCAACGAAGAAGAAGACCAAGAGTTGGTCGTGCTGTGTAGCCTCAATAATCGATCGTTAGGATTTAACTAAACGATTGCATAATTTTTTCTATATGATCGTGTAGTATTTATTAAACGATTGTTTAGCTAATGCTAAACAATAGGGTAAATCGTTTACTCTATCACGTACTGTTGGTTGCCTAATTGCGTAGATGCTGGAGGTAGACGATCGTAGTGGGAGCATAGGATGCTTATCGTTTAGAAGAAGTCGTGCGCTAAACGATCGTGTAGTTAGCATGCTTATTGCATAGTTACTACCTACACGATCATGCAGTATATGATACGAAAGTGCTCGCTCAGTGATCATTTAGACGATGGTGCTTCACCGCATCGTAGTCTTTTAGACGATCGTATAAGGCTTGCATTGTGCGCGACACGCTAGACGATCATGTACCTTGTGCTTCATCGCATAGTAAGAGGTACACGATCGTTGCTAAACGATCATTTAGCTCTCAAAGCGTAGGTAAACGATTAAGCAAAGCATTTTTTCTTTTGTGTAGACGATCACGGGGAGTTTGGTACATGATCAGCAGAGACATGCGGACTTCGACCGGATGGTTCAACACCCAGTTTGTCTGTTTGAACTGGAGGCTCCTTTGTTTTGTAATAGTTAGCTTGTTTTTTTTTTTTAGGATTTTGAGGCAATTTCACCCGGTTCATCATCATTTGTTTTTTATACATGTGATGTATGGTATTTATATGGCAAAGTGTTTGACATTTAGATTTAAAACCCACCTTAGGTTGTGCAATTATTCATGCATCATGTTTATAAGTGTTATAATCTAGCATGAAGAAATTACATGAAAGCATGTGCATACATCATGAAAATATAAGAGTTATATTTTTGCATGCAGTGAGCATTATCATGCATCATCTTTATATTATAAGCGTTATAGTATAAGGATGTATGGAAGCATGTTTTACTTGTTTCGTTGCTATTTTGTATAAGTGTTATATAAAAAGTAGGAATGAATGAACAATGGATTGAGCATGACACTTAGGCTGTTTATAAGCGTTATAAATGCCTTGTATGTGTTTAGCTTTGCATTGTGGTTGGTTTTAGTTGTTTCTGTTGTAAGTGTTATAAAGGAAATTAGAACTAAAATCGATAAGAAAGAGTTGTATGCGGACTTAGGGTGAACTCAATGTTTTAAAAGGGTTTTAAAATTGGATTGAGATAGACCTAAGTTCAAATGGTTCTAATGAGATTAGCAACCTAAGTTTAATCTTTTTAAATCGGTTTAATAGGATTAAATTGATTAGCATAAAAGATTAAAATTGTATCAAATCTATTTATAAAGGACCTTTTGTCTAAGGCGGGTTCTGTCTAGGTTAGGGTTATTAAGCTTACGAAACACCCCTACCTGAGAACCTACTTGAAAAGGTGAATTAGATAGATTTTCTGCAAGCATGCGACTGTTGGTCAAAGACTCCAATAAAGAGTTTAATGGATGATGATCAAAAGTTGTGTCAACTATCCAAGGTAAAAGTTACTCTTGGGCAAACCTAAAAAGTGACTTAGTTAAAATTCTTAGCCGTGTTTTTTCTAAGTAAACTAAACCCTAAGTTATAAAATACTCAGTGGGAGGAAAAGATGTATCTGATATGTCAATGATTGCACTCACGTTTCTCCCTGAATGTTCACACCATGAGATTCATGTTTGGCCTCTTAGTGCCTTGGGAGCATCCCTCTACCATTTCACACAGAACCCACTCCTCCTAGATTCTCACTCTGAGAATACCAAGGTAATCGAGTGGTAGTGTCGAGGGTTGCCATTCGAGGATTAGACAGTTCGTGATTACACTACGTGTTCGTTGCGTTCGTGATCGTTTAGACTTTACTAGGACGCTTGACCAGTGTAGATCGAGGGAATACGTGAAGAAGATTTTTTCAAAGGTATGCCACTCGATTCCCTTTGTATTTAAATAAAGAAAGCATGCTATAATTTTCTCTATAATGCATAACTGTAGTTGTACATTTGTTAATGTTTTAATCTTTCACAATGGGCTTAGAAAGATCTTGCTTCCGCTCACTGGTTCTCTTGAATAAGAGATCCTTCAATTGGTATCAGAGCCAGGTTGTTCTAATATTCCAAATCCATTGATGTATTAAACTGCATTTACATTCTTGATGGGTTTTAAGCATGTCTACATAATGTTTAAGTGTTAAATGTATTTGTGGATGTGAATTAATGGAGTTTCTGGGATGATTGCCTCTTTTTCTTGCTTTCTTTTACATTTCAAAGTTAATTGTAAGGGCCCCTATGTTTTTGGGCATATTAACTTTCTATTGAGTCTGTATTTAAAGTGTTTGAGTCCATAAAAGTCGCTTGTGATGAAGCTTCAAGGCATGTAAATGTAGTGTACTTCGAGGAAGAAGAAGACCAAAGGTTGGTCAGATCATGTAGCTTAGGCTAAATGATAGTTTAAATTTAGCTTAATGATCGAGTAGAAAAGTTCTAACTCAATCGTGTAGCATTTACTAAACGATCATATGGCTGATGCTAAACAATCGAGTAAAGAGTTTACTCGGTCATGTTGTATTGGCTACTCGATCGTGTAAACGATGGAGGTAAATGATCATTGAGTATGGGATACTCGTAGCATGGTAGGAACGCGCACTAAATGATCGTTGACCTCAATCCTGAGTGAGTTAGGAACTCCTGCCTTTGAGGGCGGTCCTTTGATTTGCATGGGTTTGAGTGGCCAGATCGCCGACTCAAACCTACCACTTTGAGGATTCGTCTGATTTGGGAGCTAGGAACTCAGTTACACAAGATGGAATTCTCTCCTTCCCCGAAGAAGGAGTAAGTAGATAGATTGCTCCCTTAAGGGCTGATTCTGAGGCTTGACGATGTGGCGCCACTCACCTTCTCATGGCCCGAAAGGTGTCTACAAATAGTAGGACTATGTTGTGTTGTTCATTAAAAGGATCAATGGTACTCAAAGAGTTAGATGTAATTACAGGGGTAAAATGGTAAATTGGCCCAATTGTACTTATGAGCATCTGTGAAGGGTTATCGTACTATTGATTAGTTATATCTGATGAACACAGAAATATATTTGTGGTGAGAAGAGTGCAGCTGTCGGTCTTTAGTGGAATGCCTGGAAGTTAACGGATGGTGGATCTCGTGGCTAAAGAGTTTAGTCAGCTATTCACGTACCGTTGAAGCTTCGAGCCATAGTTCTATAAGATCCCCTTAGTAGCTCAATGGATTCAAGTTGAGAATCAGTTTTTTGGTCAGTTTGAAATGTTCAAATTGACAAGAGGGAGTTCGATTATATATGATATGATTGAACTAGTCAATTATATATGATATGGTTGACATAATGTATGAGATACATTAATTGGAGGAAAAGGATATAAATATGATTTATATCTAGTGGAGGGGAAAAAGACTATGGTTCATATATTGCATATGATGTGATATTAAACCATAGGTTATAAATATAATATGATTATATTTATTTTTTAACAATTATGGGATAGTTGTTTGCGGTTCTTTCTCCGTAACTGAATGAGATAGTGGGAGGTTGCATTCAATTTCGTAACTGAAGAATAAAATGAAAATTGTTTTCATTTTGCAAAAGATTAGATATTCGCTTGCGAATTGAGTACATTGCCTATCGCCTAGCAAACCGAGAGCATACACGACAACTCAGCGTTTATTAAACGATTGTGTACACGCGCACATTTCCTAAACGATCGCATAGAATTACCTAAACGATCGTCTAACTTTTATCTAAGCAATCACGCGCCCGAGCGTTACTAAACGATCCTCTATACGATCAAGCCCCTTTTACTACACTATCGTGTACCTTTACCTAAACGATCAAGCATCCATCTATACGATAGACATCTGATATCTCCCACTTGCTTGGTCATGGTAAACGATCGTTCCTTCCTCCTTTCCTCTACCAAACCCAACAGAGCCCACACCTCCTGTATTCTCACTCTGAGAATACTGGGGGTTTCGAGTGCTGATGTCCCCTGTTGCCTTGTTCGTGAGGAGTCCGTTCGTGGGTAGACGATAGCAACTTGGTGGACGATTGCCTTGACAATCTCAGCGAGAGGGAGATTGGCTTCCTGGACGAGAGCGAGATTTCTGTGAAGAAGAGTTCTTCAACTGGTATGTATCTCGTTCTCTTGTTGTAGTTAAAGTTTCAAAGCATGTCGTAATTTGTTGTTAAATGCATCACGAGTATGTTTGATTATGAATGCGGTAATTCTATCACAATGAGTTTCAAACGATCTTGCTTCTGCTTAGAGGTACTGTTCGATAAGATATTCTTCAATTGGTATTAGAGACAAGTTCTAATATTCCAAATTCATTGATGCAAAGAATAACATTTACTTTCTCGGTGGGTAAAGCATGTCTGCACTCTGTTTAATTGTTAAATAGTTATATGGATGTGCATTAATGGAGTTTTCTGGGATGAAGCCTCTGGTTGTTTAAATTCTTTTACATTCAAAGTTAATTGTAAGGGCCCCTACGTTTTGGGCATATTAACTTGCTATTGAGTCTGTAAATTCAAAGTGTATTTATGCATACATTAAGCATAGACATGCATCATCTTTATATTATAAGTGTTATAGTATAAGGGTGTATAGAAGCATGTTTTCTTGGTTCGTTACATGCATATAAAAGTTATATATAGTAATGAATGGACATTGCATGAAGCATGACACATAGGTTAAATTTATAAGTGTTATAAATACCTAGTTGTATTGTAATGTGTATGGTTTTAGTTATTTCTTTTATACGAGTTATAAGGAAATTAGAACTAAAATCTATAAGAAAGACATGCATGCGAACTTAGGTTTGAATCATGGTTTTAAAAGTGTTTTAAAACTTGGTGGAGATAGACCTAAGATCACAGTTCTAATAAGATTAGCAACCTAGGATTTAATCTTTTAATCAATTTAATAGGATTAAATTAACTAATAAAAGGTTGAAGTGTAGCAAATCTATCTATAAGGGACCTTTTGTCTAAGGCGGGTTCTGTCTAAGCTGGGGTATTTAAAGTGACGGAAACAGAACACCCCTACCTGGGAACCTACATGGAAAGATGCATTAGATAGATTTGATGCATGCATGCAAATTTGAGGACAGCCCATTAAAGAGTTTAATGCGACTACTTGAACTTGTTTAATTTCAAAGACAAGAGTTGTTTTTGGGCAAATTAAACTGACTTAGATTAAAATCAGTAGCCAGATGGTCTAAGTTAATGAACCCCTAGGTAGAACATTCAGTGGGAGGTACTTAGGGTATTTGATACTTCATTTAAACCTCTTTACGTTTCTTCCTTTATTGTCCACACCGTGAGATCTATCCTCGGCCTCGTGGCACCCTGGGAGTGTCCCCCTAAAGGATGGTGTTTGGGTAGGCCAATATCAAGGTGGATGGAGAGAATGTTCATAGTAAGTGGTAGTAGGACGTACGACGGCATATTCCACGGTTTCTCTCGTTAGGTTGGATAAAATTTTTGTGCATCACCTCGAGGCACCCTGGGAGTGTCCCCATATAGGATGGTAGTTTTGCACATTTCTTTATTTGATCTCCTGTATAGGATAAGGTCGCTTTAGTCTCGTGTCCTACTCTACTTTTTCCTTATGGTGGGCGCATTAGGGCAGGACTCTAGGGCCGAAAACGAGGGGTTACACTTACGCGGAAATGTTAAGGGTTAACAGTTTGGGACCGAATGCATGGTGACTGTTAGGTGCAATTACAAGAGTTGTTTCTGCCTAATGGTTGAGAGTGTCTCATCCCAGTGAAAGGGCATTTGATCACCCCACCGAAGACGTTTGTCCTGCCTCGCTGGGGCATCATTGCTAAATAGAAGTCTTTTCACTTAGGGTACTTGGAAACTATTTTGCTAAAACTAAAATTGGTGTTAAAAAGTGGTTTTGCATAGACTTATTAAGTTTATTCTGTTTTCAGCGACGTTTTAATGGCCATCGCCACATTAGCTCTACTTAATGCCGATAAACTGACTGGCGAGAATTACGCTAGTTGGAAACACACGATCACAACAATAGTAATAATTAATGATCTCATGTTTGTCCTTACAGAGGAGTGTTCTTCTATTCCACCTCCTAATGCCATTCGAAATGTTCTGGAGGCTTATGAGGGTTGGACACGGGCGAATGAGAAGGCTCGAGCCTATATCTTAGCCAATCTTAACGATGTATTGGCCAAGAAGCATGAGCCCATGGTCTCAGTGTGTGAGATCATGGAGTCCCTGTAGGGGATGTTCGAACAATCGTTTGGACAGCTCAAGCACGCGGCTCTTAAAAGCATCTTCAACTCCTAAATGTAGAAAGGCACCTCTATTCATGAACACGTGCTTAACATGATGGTCCACTTCAATGTGGCGGAGATGAATGGTTCTAGGATCGATAAGGGCAGCCAGGTTAGTATTATCCTGCATTCGTTGTCGGATAATTTCCTGCACTTTGTCAACAATGCGATTCTGAACAAAGTAAACTATACCCTTACAACTCTCCTCAACGAGTTGCAGACATTTCAATCCTTACTGAAAAGTAAGGAGAAGAGGGAAGGTGAGGCAAATGTTGCTTCATCTTCAAAGACGTTCCATAGTGGTTCGACCTCAGGAATAAAGTCTGTACCTTCTACTTCTAACACTATTAAGTGGAAGAAGAAGAAGGGTGGTAAGGGGAAGGGGAAGGCACCTACTAACCCACAACCTGTCGCCTAGCGAGATAGGCTTTCAGCATCGATTGACAAGGGAAAATGTTTTCAGTGCAACTAGGACAAGCACTGGAAGAGGAATTGTCCTCGCTGGTTGAAGGAGAAGAAGCCGGCCAAGGCTAAAGCAAAACAAGGTAAATATGATTTACTAGTTTTGGAAACTTGTTTAGTGGAGAATGATGATTCTGCTTGGATTATTGATTCCAGTGCCACTAATCATGTTTATTATTCTTTTCAAGGGATTAGATCCTGGCGACAGCTAGAGGCTGGTGAGATGACGATGCGAGTAGGCACTGGGCACGTTGTCTCAGTTGTGGCAGTGGGAGGAGTCCAGTTGACTTTACAAAAGAAATTTTTTGTTTTACATGATGTTTATGTAGTTCCTGAGTTGAAAAGGAACTTAATTTCTGTAAAATGCTTGTTACAGTGTAAATATACTTTTGAATTTCAATTGAATAAAGTGTTTATTCATAAAGATGGAGTTGAAATTTGTACAACATATCTAGAAAATAACTTGTATGTGCTAAGTCTGTTAGCAACGAGTTCCCTCCATAACATAGAGATGTTTAAAATTGTTGTAACTCAAAATAAACATCAAAAGGTTTCTCCAAAAGAAAATGCCCAACTTTGGCACTTTCGATTAGGGCACATCAATCTAAATAGAATTGAGAGGTTGGTGAAGAATGGACTTCTAAGCGAGTTAGAGGAAAATTCCTTACCGTTGTGCGAATCTTGCCTTGAGGGCAAGATGACTAAAAGACCTTTTACTAGAAAAGGTTATCGAGCCAAAGAGCCTCTAGAGTTAGTACATTCTAACCTTTGTGTTCGTATGAATGTGCGAGCCGGGGGAGGCTATAAGTATTTCATCACCTTTACTGATTATTACTCTAGGTATGGGTATGTTTATTTGATGCAACGAAAGTCTAAATCCTTTAAAATTTCAAAGAGTTCAAGGCTGAAGTTGAAAATGTATTAGACGAATGGATTAAGACACTTCGATCGGATCAAGGTTGAGAGTTTTTGGATTTGGGGTTCCAGGACTATTTGATAGACCATGGAATAGTTTCCCAACTCTCAGCGTCGGGTACACCTCAGCATAATGGTATAGTGGAGAGGAGAAATAGAACCTTGTTGGATATGGTTTGGTCGATGATGAGTTTCACTTCCTTACCGGACTCGTTTTGGGGTTTTGCAGTAGATACTGCAGTGTATATACTCAACTGTGTTCCTTCCAAGAGTGTTGCGAGAACACCTTTGGAGTTGTGGAATGGGCGTAAAGCTAGTTTATGTCACTTTCGCATATGGGGTTGTCCAGCACATGTACTTGAGGCTAATCCAAAGAAATTGGAACCACGGTCTGTTGGAAGGTACCAGCGTGCAGCGAAAGTAACCAGGATCCATAAGCACTCCAATTGATTAATTTTGGCAAAAAAGAAAACATGCTACACATAATTTAATGGGTTTCATGACATACCTTCGAAGAACCGTTGAAAACTTGATTTCCAGCTGCAAATTCCTCCAAATCTTTATGCAAACCACCACAAGATCTTCCCTACTATTCTCTTGGTGCTCTAGATTGAGTTGTAGGACTCAAAATAAGCTGAAATGAAAGGGAATTTGGAGAATGCTCACTGTAGCATCCCAATGAAGAACACCTTCTTCAACCGATTTTTTAGCTAAAATTCTATCGGTTCAATCCCCTCAACTTCACTCCAATCTCTTCAATATATTGCCAACTATCATGCGAAGAGATTTGCTGCATCCCGCATGGGATGCAGCTCATGCTTGGAGTTATTGAAGATTGAAGATAATGAGTTCTTTGTGAGCTAGTTGAAGATGAAGTTGGAAAAATCCAATTTTTCCTTTTTGTGTTTTTTTTTAATTTCCAAAATACTAAATGATTTTAAAATCATATTTTATTTCTAAAATAAAAATTGATTAATTTTACAAATTAATTCCATAAATTAATTTTCTAATAAAATTAATAATTATTTAAACAATTTAATAATTCTAATTAATTTAATATCCAATATTAAATTAATTTTACACAATTCCATTTGATTCTAATTTGAACGTTTTCAAATTAACTTATCATGCTACTTTAGAGCTAATCCATTTCCGAGCTAGTAGAGGGACCTCGTGGACCTACAGATCATGGCTCCAATGATCCGAGATTAATGGCTAAACTCATTAGACCGATCTAACCCCATTCGTTAACTAATAGGTCACTTCACTAAAGCCTATAGTTGAACTCCCTTCACTGTAGATATATTATTTCCACTCGATATAACCATGATTTGTAAGTCAACCCTCCACAGGTTGTTCGTATATGATTGGGTCGAACTCTGTTTTACCCCCAAAATTACCTCTTATTCCTTCAATCCCCACTGATCCCTAATAAACAATTGTTTTGTGATCCAATCAACAAAATCGAGTTCCTCTCAGGCCAATGAGAGGGTGTGATCCCTTGTTTAATACCCATAATCAACACTTAAGGGAACAACCTCTCTACTATCCCTAAAAGCGGGTAGGAATGAATTCTGTTTTGCACCCTATGTCCCCAGCTATTTATCTAGTCTTACCCCTAAATGGGAGTTTATTGAGCCGGCACTGTTGAGCCAACCCTCACTATGCATATCTAGTGGAGGAGAAAAGGACTATGGTCCATATGTTGCATATGATGTGATATTAAACCATAGGTTATAAATATAATATGATTATATTTATTTTTTTAATTTAAACAATTATGGGATAGTTTTTTGCAGTTATTTCTTCGTAATCGAATGAGATAGTAGACTGCCTATCGCCTAGCAAATTGAGAGCATACACGATAACTTAGCGTTTATTAAACGCGCGCATTTCCTAAACGATCGCATAGAATTACCTAAACGATCGTTTAGCTTTTATCTAAGCGATCGCGCGCCCGAGCGTTTTACTAAGCGATCCTCTATATGATCAAGCCCCTTTTACTACACTATCATATACCTTTACCTAAATGATCAAGCATCCGTTTATACGATAGACATCCGATATCTCCCACTTGCTTGGTCATGGTAAACGATCGTTCCTTCATCCTTCCCTCTACCAAATACAATAGAGCTCACACCTCCTATATTCTCACTCCGAGAATAATGAGGGTTCTGAGTGGTGGTGTCTTCCCTACTGCCTTGTTCATGAGGAGTCCGTTCGTGGGTAGAGGACAACAATTTGGTGGATGATTGCCTTGACAATCTCAGCGAGAGCGAGATTGGCTTCCTGGACGAGAGTGAGATTTCTATGAAGAAGAGTTCTTCAACTGGTATGTATCTTGTTTTCTTGTTGTTGTTAAAGTTTCAAAGCATGTCATATTTTGTTGTTAAATGCATAACGAGTATGTTTGATTGTGAATGCAGTAATTTTGTCACAATGAGTTTGGAACGATCTTGCTTCTGCTCAGAGGTACTCTTTGATAATAGATCCTTCAATTCTACCTTATGGCAGACTGGTTCGGGTGGCATTATAAGGTTGAAAATGAAGGGTTACACTTACAAGATAACATTAATTAATTAATAATTTCTAGACCAACGATAATTAAATATTACAGGAAGAAGAGTTATTCTAGTATAATATTTGATTGAGAATGTTTCAATTCAGTGAAGGAGTAATTATTCGCTCTGAGGTGGCATTTATTCTAAATCGCTAAAGTATCATTGAAAATAAAATGATTTTGGGGTTCATTACTTCTTTTACTAAACTGATTCGATTAAAACAAATTTTTGCATATCTAATATAGATAACTTTATTTTGAATCAACATCTCTAAATCATGACTAGCTCGGTTATTTCTTTGCTTGGCATTGATAAATCAACCAGGAAAAACTATGCAACGTGGAAAAATGCAACTAACACTGTTTTGGTCATCGACGACCTCAAATTTGTTCTAACGAAGGAATGTCCTCTAGTTCTTGGACCCACTGCTCCATGAAACGTTCATGAAGCCTATGACAAATGGACTAAGGCCAACCATAAGGCCAGGGTCTATATTTTGGTAAGCTTGACTGAAGTCTTGGCTAAAAAGCATGAGCTCATGATCACTACACGTGAGATCATGGAGTCATTGCGTGAGATGTTTGACTAACCGACTATGCATCTCAAACATGATACTCTGAAGTTCATCTTCAACGTCTGTATGAAGGAGTGATCATTTGTTGAGGAACATGTCCTTAACATGATGGTTCATTTCAATATTTTTGAGATGAAAGGGGTTGTCATAGATGAGTCCAGCAAGGTAAGCTTTATTCTGGAAACTCTTCCAAAGAGTTATCTTCAGTTCCGCAGCAATGCTGTCATGAACAAGATTGAATATAATCTTACCACCCTTCTCAATAAGCTGCAGACTTATGAGTCCTTGATGAAAGTTAAAGGACAACATGGGAAGGCAAATATTACCAGTTCCTCAAAAAATTTCCACATGGGTTCTATCTCTGGGACTAAGTTTGCTTCTTCTTCCAGTGGCTCTAAGAAATGGAAGAAGAAGAAAGATGGTAAGGGGAAGAATAAAGCTCTCCCATCTGTTGCTGCCCATAAGGGCAAAAAAGTCAAAGTTGCAAAGGGAACTTGTTTTCATTGCAACCAGGATGGGCGCTGGAAACGTAACTTCCCAAAGTATTTGGCCGAAAAGAAGAAGGAAAAAGAAGGTAAATATTATTTACTAGTTTTAGAAGCATGTTTAGCGGAAAATGATAATAATGCCTGGATACTTGATTTAGGAGCCACTAACCATGTTTGTACTCCTTTACAGGAAACTAGTTCTTGGAAGCAGTTGGAGGCTGGAGAGATGACTCTATAGGTCGAAACAAAGGAGATAGTCTCGACGGTTGTAGTTAGGAGCTTGAATTTATTTTTCAATTCAAAGTTTATATTATGAGACAATATTTACTATATTCCTAATTTTAAGAGGAACTTAATTTCCATTTCGTGTTTGTTAGAACATTCATATAATATATCCTTTATTTGTGATAAAGTGTTTGTCTCAGAAAATGGTGTTGATATATGATATGTAACAAATGAAAGTAACTTATATGTACCAAGGTCATTAGTATCTAAAATGTTTCATAATGTTGGAATGTTCAACACTGCAACCACAAAAAACAAAAGAAGAAAGGTTTCTCCAAAAGAAAATGCTCATCTTTGGCATCTAAGACTAGGTCATATAATCTCAATAGGATTGAAAGGTTGGTTAAGAATAGACTACTGAACAAGTTAGAAGAAAATCATTTACTAGTGTGTGAATCTTGTCTAGAATGAAAAATGAAAAAACGACCTTTTTTTTCCTGGAAAATGTTATAGAGCTAAAGAACCCTTAGAGCTTATACATTAAGACCTTTGTGGTTCAATAAGTACTAAATCAAGAGGAGGGTTTGAATACTTCATCACTTTTACTAGCGATTATTTTAGATATGGGTATGTTTACTTGATGCAACATAAGTATGATACACTTGAAAAGTTTAAGGAGTATAAAGTTGAAGTTGAGAATTTATTGGGCAAAAAGATAAAACACTTTGATCAAACCAAGGTGGAGAGTACATGGATATAGGATTCTAGAACTATATGATGGAACTGTTGAATTTTATGTCCTAAAACTCGTAGTTTGTAAACAATAAATTCATTTTATAAATCGATAAATTTGTTATTGAATATATGAATTGCTTATTTCGTTTTAGAAATAAATCCAATAAACTAAAAGATTCATGACTATTATATGAGTACTTGCACTTTATGTGGAGACATAAGAGTGGATCAGGTTCGAGTAAATAGTCAAAATGACCTATAGTATACAAATAAGGTTGGGTGTCTTATTCTGGTAACACTATCGGATGTGACCCACTCTGTAGTTGTTACAAAGAGTTGTAAAGTGCTATAGACGAAGTGATCCTGATTCGTACATGTAGTGACATGAGGAGTGGGGGCGTCCTGTGCATTGAGTTTGCGCAAGATTGGACCAAGAAATAAGTCACTCTTATTTTATAATGATATTTACTGTTTAAGACTGATGGGAGGAAGTACTTCTTGTTTTGATGATGATTTGATATGCGTCGATGGTCATGCACTGATCATACATTGATAAGAAGAATATGCGTTAGTGGTACATGCGATGATCACACGATAATCTAAAGGATATGCAGTATGCGTTAATCGTTTATGCGATGACCATGCGTTCCTGCCACAAGTTTTCTTGCTCTTTCTCCAAGTATAACGAGAACGCAAGTTTCTCGAAATGATCTGAGGTTGAACATAGGGGCTTGCCACTAAAGAATGCTTGTAAAGTAATGCATTTGAGGCTATGAATAAAAATAAAAAGAAAGAAGTTAATTAGCTATGCGATACTCCTACTCTTAGCTAAACAAACTAAGCAATTGAAGTTTGACTATGAGAATCGGTAGAGATACGACAACTATTAACACGTAATGGGATGCATGGAGAAGTAGAGTTGAGGAAAATTTCACCAAGTCGTTAAGTTGGTCGCAAGAGTAATCCCAGCTCGTCACACTAATGCATTGCACACCTCTCGGTGGCCAGCCGCAGGCTTATATCTCTATAATGCATGGTTGCATTGAGCATAAGATTATTCCTATCTCTAGGAATATTGCTCACTTTGCTTAGCGAGTTCCACTACTTACATTATCGGGCTGTTGGTTATAGCTACTCAGCTCATAAACAAGCATTATGATAGCCTCGTGCTAAGCAAAGAGGACTGACTCACAATACTCGCGTAACGCATACCTCTCGATGGGTTACTACATGCGTCATATCTCTATGCGCATGATTGAATATGTGATAACTCTTGCAATCTTCACTTAACTCATTGCAATGAAAGTAAAAGATGATAAAGTAGAAGAAGATGATGAAAATGGTATTGAAGGAACTAAGAAGATGCATTAATTACAAAATGTATTAATGTCTTAAGCCAAAATGTAATACAATACATGAGTAAGAAAGGAGATAGAGGGCTAGATGTAGACAATCTCTTACTTCCATCAGATGTGTGTCAAGCTACTGATGGTGCCATAGATGGGCGGTGAAGTAGTCTCTCTTGAGCTCTATCTCCAGAGAGGCTCCGATTGTCAATAGGAAAGGGTTGTGGGAATGAAGAACTCTCAAAGACTGTCTGCTCATGCTCTCATTTGTGATCACAAGAATCTACCTAAGGCAAAGACTTGGATGCTTTGAATTTGGGTGTTAAGGCTCTATTTATAGAGCTCAAACGTCGACAACATTGGTAATCTTACGCTGAATCTCTTCCATCCTTGTCGTGGTAGGTGATATGTCATCATGACCTTATCTCTTTGATACTCCCAAGGTGTAGGTTCATGATTGTTTCTTCTGAAGTATCAATACATCCCACCCAATTTGTGATCATTCTCTATCATAGCTACAACTCTGTAGTTACAACATTCCATGCAACGAACTTGTCTTCATGAAAATCAACACATGCGATGGTCTCGGATCAACGCATGCGAATGATTCTTGCGATAACTACAAAAACATATATTTTGATGTAAGATAACACATGACATAGGGTTAGCAGGAATTTTCAGTACTGATCGATGCAAGCTCATTTTTCCACATGAATTCTTATTAATATTAACGCTTATTCTGCTCATCAACCCTCATAATTCTAAGTAAAAGGCTGTAAATAGTTTGTATTTCTACAAGCTATCAAAGACTGACTATTTCACAATGACGACCTAAGTAATTTAACCTTAATTCTGAGCTAACTATGAACTCCTATTTATTCGGGATTATCCTTAGATTTGCATAGGTGAGGATTGGCTCAACAGCTCTGACTCAATAAGCCTCCATTTCAGGGGTAAGACCGAGTAGATAGCTGGGGACATTAGGTGCAAGATGGAATTTACTCCTACCTGCTTTTAGAGATAGTAGAGAGGATGTTCCCTTAAGTGCTGACTTCGGGTCTTGAACAAGGGACCCCACCCTCTCATTGGCCCGAGAGGAACTCAGTTTGATGATCAAATCACAGACCAATTGTTCATTAGAGGATCAGTAGAACTTAAGGAACTAGAGGTAATCTCGAGGGTAAAACAACCTTTTGACCCAACTGTTATCACAAACAACCTGTGAAGGGTTAACTTACTAATCATGGTTATATCGAGTAAACACAATATATCTAAGGGTTAACTTACTAATCATGGTTATATCGAGTAAACACAATATATCTAGAGTGATGGGAGTGCAACTCCGGGCTTTAGTGGAGTTACCCGATAGTTAACGAATGGGGGTTAATTCAGTATAAAGAGTTTAGCCAATTAATCTCGGATCGCTGGAGCCCATGATCTGTAGATCCATTAGGTCCCCTACTAGCTCACAAAAGGATAAACCTTAGAATAGCGTGATAAGTTGATTTGAAATGTTCAAATCAGAATTAAGAGAATTAATAATTGTAATGGTGTTGTCGTGAATAGAATCACTGTCTCTGAATCTATTATCACAACCATAATTTCATCCACCATACTACTTTAAATGTGATTGGTCTGTCTTCATTCTTCTCTCTAAATTTTTCAAACTAATTAAAAAAATATGATATTTGATTGTATAAATTTTTCAATCTAGTTAAAAAAATCAAAATGCAAAAACATAAAATAAGTTGAAAAAAAGGATGTTTTTAAATGTAGAAAAATAAACCAAAATATTTATAAAATATAGCAAAATTTTAAAACTATCAATGATAGACGCTGATAGGCACTAATAGGTCTATTAGTGTCTATCAGCGTCTATCATTGATAGTTTTAAAATTTTGCTATATTTTGAAAATATTTACAACAGTTTTACCATTTGAAATAATTTCCCTTGAAAAAAGATTAAAAAAATCAAAACAAATATATAAAATGAAATTTGAAAAATAAAAGGTTTAGATTTGATATTTGAAAAAAAAACAATATGATTTGATGATTTAAAAGATGAGAGATATTTTAGGAGAAAATAAAGATGTATGATAAAAGAAACATGCAAAGAAAAAAATTAGTTACACTATAATTTGGATGAGGGTTTTGTATTCATGAAAGGTATTTTGAAAGTTTTTGGCGATACTTCCGATGAGATATTTATGTGACCTACAAATACATTATAATTAATCTCCAAACTACGCCCAACAAATAGACTAAACTTAAAAAGAAATACACTACAATTAAAAATCAATTAACCAAACCATTTAAATCGCTTTTGAACTTACCCAAAATGTTGTAAAAATTATTTTTCTTGTTCTAGACCCAAAATGTCGATTTAAAAACTGAGGGTTGGATTGATAAAAACTTTATCTAAATAATTGCATTCAGGAAGAAAGAAACCGATTCAGATTGGAGTATAAAAATACCAATTAAAAATCGTCAATTGAAATCACTAACCAATTATGGTGTGGTATTAATGTCAATCATGGAGAACTCATGAACAAAAGAAAAAAACAATATTCGGCGATGGTACATCCTTCCTTGATTAAATCTATCAAGGCGGGTTTAAGACTTCCAAGGCAAACTGGTTAATACAACATCATCTATATGCTTGGCCTACCTTTTTACAATGGCTTGATAGGAATCCCTTTGGACAGAAGAAACTTTACGACTTGAACTCTTAATCGATGGTCGATTAAGTTGAGCCTTTCAGCTATGCACTAGTGGATTTGATCAATTAAGTCAAGCCTCCAAATTAGACTTGTTGTTGATTGACAACAAAAAATAAAATCAGTAAAAAAAGATGAAAATTGAAAAAGATGTGTTTAAAGCAAAAAAAACTTCAATAAATCGAAAGTCATGATAGTGGTTGAATATACAAAAACTTTATTAGTGATAGCCACTTACAGTTTTGAGTGTTAATCTTTCAAAGTTAGTAGCTTTCTTTCAAAGTTGATAATCACATATAGAAATCTATTAGTAACAGCCATGATAGATGTTTATCTATGATAGCTATTAATAACTTTAAGCGTTAATCTTTCAAAGTTGATAGTTACTAATGAAAGTTTATCAGTGATAGTCACTAATAGTTTTCTATTATTGATAGCTTAATCTTTCAAAGGTGATGGTTTTTTTTTCCAAAGTTGATAACCAATTCTGGAAGTATATCATTGATAATCACTAATAGGTTTCTATTATAACTATCATTGATAGCTTTAAGTGTTGATCTTTCAAAGTCAATTCCAATTGATGAAAGTTTACACTGATAAACTATATCATTAATAGCCATTGATAGACGCTACCAGTGATCACCACTGATAGAAGCTACCAACGATAGCTACTGATAACTACTAATTGATGTCAAATTGAGAAAAAAGATATGTGTGAAAATTGAAGGATTTTTTTTTGTTTTATTTTTGTGGGCTGAGCAAAAATTTGGTATGGATTGGGCTTTTTAGTATTTTATGATATATGGACATATTTTTGTGCTATATTTATAATTTTTTATCCTTGTGCTATATATACTATTAGGCTTGATTGTCATGTATGCAACTAGCTTGTGTATTAAATTTAAATGGATGCATGTTGCATGTTTATGTTTTTCCTTGGTCTTTGTAATTTTATTTAAACCAAAAACTTCATATAAATGAAAATTGTAAGAACTTGGTTGTTTAGTTTGATATAAAGTATATTGAAGTGAAATAGGATATTCGACTTCATACCCAATTATTTTTAGGTACAAAATTCATGGAAAAGTGTACAGATGACTCAATTTTTGGGTCCAAAATGTCAAATGACCCATTTTTAAAAAAATAATGTCAATTGACCCTCTGCTTACATCATCATGGGATGAGATTACAAAAATGCCCCTCTAGTCTATATGAATGCACTCAAATTCAGCGATCGTCCCACTCCGCTCAAAATTATCGTGCAAGTATCGTTCAGCCTCGCTCTGGTCCATCTACTACTGTAATCGAAGTTCTCTACTACCGTAATCGAAGTTCTCTACTGGGTTAGTGAATTTAATTTTTGTCTTCCATGTTGTGTTGCGTCTGTTTAGGTTGGTTTTGTTTGATCGGTCGTCACATTCATAACTGCTTTCATGGTTTAATCGGTCGCGCCTGTTTTTTATTTTGGGTTTCGATGTGTTTTGCATTGGTTGAGGACGAAGAAGATATAGTTAGAGTCAGACAAGTTAGTGGACGAGTTTTGCGAGAGCAAAATAGGATAGAGTGATTTGAGCGAAGCGAGTTGGGCTAGAGCGAGACGAGCAAAAGCGAGATGTGTAAAGCGAGATAGGCAAGAGCGAGATGTGCGAGAGCTAGCAAGAGCGAGATTAGCAAGAGATAGCGAGAGCGAGATTAGCGAGACTTTAACAATATATTTTGTTAGTGATTTTTTAGTACAAACCTATTAACTGATAAATTGAATGTTCTTACAATGCATGAGTAATTTAAGATGTCAAAATCTTTGAAAATCCGTGAAGTTGATAGGTTTCTTGGGTAAGTAACATGCCTGGCCCACGTTGCCAATGCCAACAAGATTGTAAAGCAGAAACTTACCGGAAGGCAGTTAGAGATGTTCAAGAAAACAGTTTTTGGTAGCTTTCTATACATTGAACTTGTATTCAACGGCCCACTAATCCACCATATGTTATTGAGGGAAGTGAAAAAGTCAGGAATGGACTCAATTAGTTTCTTTGTTAGAGGAAAGGTTGTCACATTTTCGAAGGACGACTTTTTATTGATCACTGGTTTGTGGCGGTCTCTTACGCGAGTTGGACGGAGTGAGAAGTCCTCACAAGAACTTTTTACGAGGTACTTTGGTAGTCGCTCGACCTCAGACGCATTACACTTGAATTTGCTTGAAGAAGAATACCAAAAATTGATATTTGAAAATGACGATGATGCTGTGAAAATTATCCTAGTATATTAATCAGAGTTTGCAATGATGGGTAAAAACAAGCAAAAGAATGTTGTAGATCGTACTTTATTTGACGATGTTGAATATAAAGACTACTACAACAATCTTGATTTGGGTACAATTATTTGGCAGAGGAAACTCGACGCCTTGAAGACCACACTTAATGACAAGGTTGGTTTATACAAGGAGAGGGTGAGGGGAAATAAAAATTATGTTGTGAAGTACTTGCTCCATAGATTTCCCTAAGCATTCTAGGTAGATGTTCCTTAACTTAACTTTATCTTTGGTTTAACATTAACATAATTATAAATTTGAGTTGTTTGGATTTAGTTGTGGACGTACGAGATCCTTTCGTCAATAACAGGGAACGTTGCCACTCGAAAGAACAAGGTAGCCATTCCTCGTATATTACGGTAGTCATGCTCCCACTCGGTGTCATTCAAAGCACTCGAGAGAGACATTTTTTTGTTTCAAAATGTAAGTGTAAACTATGTAGCCACAGTATATTTATTCGGTAGTTAAATGTACACTAACCATCTTACTGGGTTCCTTAATGCAGACAAAAGTCAAAGAGGGTCTTGTCATGTTCGATGCTGAGAAAGAGTTTCAGGACGCCCCAATTGATAGACGGGCCATAAGACAAGCACACTCCGACACCGAGAGTTCAGGGAGCTCTAGTAGTTCAAATAGTGATAGTAGTTAGATAATAATAGTTCAGAAGGTGAGGAAGGTGAACAGTAGGGTAATTTAGAAGGTGGAGTGAGAGATGACGAATCTGATGGGGACCAAAACATCCACCAGCCTACTTAACCACCAGTGAGGATATGTTTCATGATGTGCTGGTGGGTGACGTATGTCCTGAGCCTGAAGAGGAGTGTTCTATCCCGGAGGTTTTGGGTCATAGGCAGGGAGGCAATGTTGATTCTGGTGTATATGCGTACTTGCGGAGCATTGACAGCTCAATATCGAGCTTGGATGCCCGTGTATCGAACCTAGAGATGGACACGAGAGACATGAAAGCATAATTGTCAACTATTTTGTCTCTATTACAGTCGATGAAAGGTTCCACGATGCCGACGAGGTCTCCCACTCCACAGGATGCCACTATGTCCCCCATCCCGACTGTACGTAGGTCACCTACCCCACCTGTACGTAGGTCACCTACCCCACTTGTACGGAGGTCACCTACCCCACCTCCACCTAAGTCACCTACACCACCTCCACCTAAGTCACCTACCCCACATCCACCTAAGTCACCTACACCACCTCCACCTAAGTCACCTATCCCACTTCTACCTAAGTCATTGATCCCACCTCCACCTTCATCTGTACAACTTGATATCACGACCTCCTCTAATACCCTTACATCTTGATTCACAGGTATGATCATTATGTGATTCGAAAATTTCTTTCTTCATATTTGTTATTCAACATGTTGAGCATTTTGTTATATTTCTGTAGGTTATGGTCGAGAGTAGAAAAATAACACGTAAGAGGAAGGCCGTTGATAAGTACACACCTCCCGTTGAACCAAAAAATAAAATAAAAAAGAGAAGGAAATTAAGGTTCAACTTTCTTTGGATTATCCAAATATTAAGTACCCTCTCCCTGGGGTACCTACGATATAGTTTAAAGCAACGATCCAATACTCCTTGGAGCTTGAGGTTCCAACGGCTATATTGAAGGAAATGATGAACTGGATTTTCGATAAGAATATGAACAACGAGGTTCGAGAAAATGCAGTTCGACCATTATCCAAAACCTTTTTCAAGGAGTTGACTGAACCAAGTTCATGGGTTGAGTGTGACGTAAGTTTACAATCTTTGTCCTTTTTACCAAGTACATACAGTTATAAACTCTCTCCTAACGTATATCTTGTTCTAGATGCAGACCCTAAATATCCTATTTGAGTTCATGAAAGATAAATTCTATAGGCGATTAGACATGTGTAAGGCTCGCTTCACCATCCTGCCAATTGGAATAACGGAAACCATTTACTGCACTTTTGAATAGGAATACGTTGGTTGACTATTACGTGTTTTAATGTTCTTTTCACTATGTAGAGTCACCTAAATTCTCGAGATGGGGTCTACAAACATATTAAGAACAAGTCGACCTTGGATGCCACCGTAGCATGGGCGGATGAGACGTTACCAGATTATGTCATGGGTAAATTTGATGTCAAGTGGTCAGATGTGGACTTCGTATACACGACAACAAACATTGATCAGCATTGAATGTTGATAGCATTCGATCTAAATAGAGGCCCGTTGTTCGTATTTGATTCACTACCGTCCATGACATCGAAGAAGAAGCTAGAGTCTTTCCTTGAACCGTTGACTTACACCCTACCATCGCTTCTTCACTACTGTGACTTGAAATGTTGGAAGCCGGACATCCAAACGTCTCATTTGAAGATATCCCGACCTACCTCTATGAATACACAGCACGGGTCATTAGATTGTGGAATATTTGTTGTAAAATTCTTAGAACATTTAGTGACTGGTAGTACCCCATCTGTAATAACTCCGGATAAAATGACTGACTATAAGATGCAATTGGCTTGTCAATTGTGGACGAACACTCCATATTATTGACGTACATGTATATTATGTATATTATTGATGTAGTTTTACTAACATGTTATTTAAATTGTCAGTGTAGAACTACCATGAATATAGAAGATTCACTCATGAATAGCCAATAAGTTAAATTAAACTTATAAAAGGGAGAGCGAGATAAGCGAGACATCTGAAGGGATTCATGAATAGACAAACTAGACGATCGTTTATCTACACGTTCGCTTAGTAACATTAGACGATTGCCCACAAATACCCTGCGATCGCTTGTAAGATACTACACGATCGCTTACCAGATTCTATACGATGAATGGCACACTATACGATCATTTATCAAATGCTAAACGATCGTTTATAAGTTCTCACGATCGCTAACAAATACTAGACGCTAGCTTACAAAATACTCCGCGATCGCTTACAAACTCATACACGATCACTTATAATTTATTACACGATCTCTTACAGATTACAACACGATCGTTTACAGATTACAACACGATCGCTTACCAACTACTACACGATCACAGGGCTCTACTACACGAGCACTTAGAAGAAGTAAACGATAATCATTAATTACACTTATAAAAGGGAGAGCGAGATATGCGAGATGGACTTACAAAATACTCTGCGATCGCTTACAAACTCCTACACGATCGCTTACAGATTACAACACGATCGCTTACCAACTACTACACGATCATAGGGCTCCGCTACACAATCGCTTAGAAGAAGTAAACCATAATCATTAATACACTTATAAAAGGGAGAGCGAGATACGTGAGATGGGCTTTTTTATCCAAATAAAAATGCTAATTTTATTTTATTAATTTTGTTTTTTTACAATCACTCAAATTTGATTTGAAAACTTCTTTTTAAAAAATCTATTTTAGGCTCTAAAGTTTAAACATGAAAATTATAATTTAAGTTAATTAACATTCAAAAATATTTATTTAAAATTTAAAATTCTTAATTCTTTTTAAAGAAAATTGCAAAAACCACCCCTCATGTATGGTGGTAGTTGCAATTATATCCTTAAACTTTAAATAAAATTGAACCCTCAAAATTATATAAATTTTGAAATTGGGTCAAATTAGACCTTCAAACTTACACAATTTTATAAATTGT
Organism: Benincasa hispida; assembly: GCF_009727055.1. Classification (NCBI taxonomy): domain Eukaryota; kingdom Viridiplantae; phylum Streptophyta; class Magnoliopsida; order Cucurbitales; family Cucurbitaceae; genus Benincasa; species Benincasa hispida. Next base: position 62,883,773 of record NC_052351.1, on the reverse strand, counting down.
AATGTTTATATAAGTATAAGATTTCAATTTTTAACATGTTAGGTTAATTTTCTACGCTTACAGATTACAACACGATCGCTTACCAACTACTACACGATCATAAGACTCCGCTACACGATCGCTTAGAAGAAGTAAATGATAATCATTAATTACACTTATAAAAAGGAGAGCGAGATACGCGAGATGGGCTTACAAAATACTCTGCGATCGCTCACAAACCCTGTAAAAAAAAAATTTATGTTATGCATTGATGAATGATTCAAGTTCTTGTCCCTGGAAACGACGCCAAAAACTTGTAAAGATTTTAAAAATAAATGATTATGATGCACTATGACTTATGATATTGCGATATTACATTCTAAATGTATGCGATGATGCTTAAATGCTTTGTAGTATGCGTTCGTGTAATGTGTGTCATAAGTTTTCTTACGTTGGAACAAAGTATAATTCCAATGCAAGTTTCTTAGATTGACCTGAGGTCGAACACGGGGATTGTTGTGATTAATGCGATACTAATGTGGTATATGCGACCGGTTAAAATAAAGAATAATGAACTGGGTTTGCAGAAAAGTAAACTGTGGTAAAAGTAAATTGCGATAAAGAATAAAATGCGATGGTAAATAAATTGCGATAAAGTAAATTGCGGTGATAAAGTAAATGAATAAACTATTAGTATACAGGTTGAGGACTGGTTATGAAGTTATGCAAAGGAATCTGATGAATGTGGTGGCAAGTCTTATGAAATGAATCAGAAAGAGAATGGGTTGAGGGAAAGGACATCGCAAGTTCATCAATCTCGTTGAGGACGCAACTAAGGTTCTGCTTTCCCTTGGCTTACACCTTTCAGTGATTGATCGCGTTCCCATATGTCTATAGTGAAACAAGGATGAACGTGATGAACACAAGGTTGTTTCCATCTCTGGAAATACTTCTCACTTTAGCTAATGCATTCTTTCAACCTTTTTTCGATAGGCAGAATAAAATTTTCACTTTTGCTCTCACAGGTGAAGATGTCGTCGAGCATGCTTTAGCTAAACTCAGTCGATTTCCTTAACAAGGATTAACTCACTTGCTTAATCCTTCTCCTTTACCTAGGGGATTAGTTACACATGATGGAGAAAATGGATGATGAATGTAATGAGAAGAACAGAGAAATGATAATGATTATGATAATGAGATTTAAATCTAGAGATCAGCGTTTGATACAAATGGTACATGAAAGATTAAAGATAGATGAACACAATAGATGAACGGAAATTAAGAACAAATATAGAAAGAGTGTTAATGTCTTGACACAGATCCTGATCGAAGACGTTGTGCTTGCTGGCGTGTGGATGAAATAGAGTGAAAAGCTTCCTTCTCAGGCTTGCTTTCCAGGTGGAAGTGACCTCTTGCACAGAGCTTCTTCTTCGGGGATGTTTATAATTTCTTGCTCGGAGACTTACCTTTCAGTCTTGTCTTGTCGTTCTCCCAGATTTTCTCTGGATTGTCTCTTCAGACCAGCCTCTTTTTCATTGAATTCGATGAAGCTATTTATAGGCCTTGGCTTCTTCTGTATTAGTGGTCTCGCTTTGAAAATCTGATAATTCCTGCCATGTCATAATGGAAATGTCCCCTCTGCTCCACGATCAATTTGTCAGAATTGTACAATAGAAAAGCTGTACAATTGTCAGAAGTCCTTGTGAATGCATTGCTCTTCACATCTTCGATCGATTGCCGCATGCAGTGTAATTGTTTTGATCTCTTATCGATTGCCGCATGCGGTGGAAATGCGTTGATCGTTTGAGTCCATGATCGATCGTCGCATGCGCTGCAATTGCGTTGATCTTTTTCGTTCTTGATCGATTTCCGCATGTGGATGTGTTGTTCATTTTTGTCCTCGAGCAATTATCACATGCGGTGACCTAATTCCTGCAAAACAAAGACTTGGACATTCCATTTTTCCATCGCAATGAGGTTAGCGGGTGTGCTTACAACACTTTACAATTTTCGTATTTCTAAGCCAATTTCTGTACTGTCGATGCAACTTTTCCTTCTTTTTGCCGCATAATTTAAATAACAATGGTATAAATAACTTGTATTTCTACAAGTTATCAAACCCCTACATGACGCTTATAGATTACAACACGATCGCTTATTAACTACTACATGATCACAGGGCTCCGCTATATGATCGCTTACAAGAAGTAAACAATAATCATTAGTTACACTTATAAAAGGGAGAGCAAGATGAGCGAAAGCGAGATGGGTGAGAGCGAGATTAGCGAGAGCGAGATGGGCGAGAGTGAGATACGCAAGAGCGAGACGTTTCCAGAATGGTTCACGAATAGCCAACAATTTAATTACACTTACAAAAGGGAGACCGAGATATCTAAAGAGATTCATGAATAGACAAACTCTTGTAATTAAACTTATAAGCGAGACATTTTAAAAGGGATTACAAGTGATAGCGAGATTAGCGAGAGTGAGATTCACGAGAGTGAGATGTTTCCCGAATGGTTCACGAATAACCAATAATTTAATTAACATTTGAAGAGATTTGTGAATAGACAAGTGGCACATAGAAAATTACAGTTTTGAGGATTAAAGTGGCATATAGAATGTTTCAGTTTTGAGGATTTGTGAAT